>NC_060180.1:17459795-17507295 GCF_021184085.1 Oncorhynchus gorbuscha | reverse complement strand
CTTCCTTTCTCTCCTTTTTTCTCTCCTTCCCTTTTTTCCCTGACACCTGATTAGAAATGTATTGTGGAGCGCTCTGGCAAAGGAGAAGGAGGCAAGCAAAGGAGAGCGAGAAAAGGATAAAGATAATCTACAGGCTTAGGATGTACATCATTGAGTCAAACCAGGCCAGAAATGAATGCAGAGAATGCAGAGGAAAGATGAATCCTTTTCCGTCTTAGCTCAGCCGCTAACAGTGGGGGTTGAATATAGCAGAGAGACATCTGAAGGGTTCGATCATGATTTTCCTCCAATTTGAACCCAAGATGTGTAGTGTCCAAGAGTACTTGTGATGGTTGCCATCATACCAAAACACAGAGGATATCTGCACACAGTTTAATCGGAGAGTTTAAACGCTTCAACGGTTCATGTCGTCTTTGTCGCACACACAGTCTGTCCTATTGTTGGCTACGGTGTCAGGATGCTGGTCAGGGTGAGGGTAGGGGTGGAGGGGTGTCTGGTCAGGGTGAGGGTAGGGGTGGAGGGGTGTCTGGTCGGGGAGAATTGATTCAGTCTTGGGCTGAGACAGGGGTGGAAGGTCGTTGCCTTGACAGTGACCCACAGCAGAGGCGCTGTGTGGTCCCAGGACGAACAGTGTCTCATTAGGCCTTGAAGAGCAGGAGAGCAGCCAGACAGGGTCACACTGGGGGACAGGGATCGATCAGGGACATCTCACACACACACACATTATAACACAAACACGTACGTTACACATACAAGAAAACACACAAACATACACACACATACAGAAATGAAAGCAAACACACACACACACAGTCACATACAGTCACACAAAAAGGCTCACAAAGACACACACAGTAAGATACATGCAAACACACACACACAGACATCTAAATTAGGGCTGTAAATTGGGGGAAGAGGAGAGGCACAGGAGGGGGTCCGAGCTGGAGTGGAAGAGTCAAGGTGATCAATACTCTCCGAGATTGTCTCCCATTTCTCTCCACTCAATTGTCATGCTCCCTCCGAGCAATTAAATGAGTTCCCTTCCCCTCCTCTCCTCCCTCCACCAACGCACAGGGCTTATACAGCAGTCATTACCTTTAGTTTTTCGCATTGCCTTCACATCCACACTGTGACAGACCGCGCCACACTGCATGCTAAAACCTTCAGAAGACAGCACAGGAATAACTGGCAGCTGAAGTGCTTCCATTTTCTGTAAAGATACTCATTTTCCAATGTGGCTGACACACCTACTTATAGGTAGGCCTTGATCAATTGTCTGAGCAGTTACACACGTCTCAATTTGCCACCGCTAAACAGCTTGATGAATGGAAAGTGAGAAACGCATTGGCTCTGTGGGATAAAGGCATTGGCTAAGACGCTCTCCTTTAGAGTTTGTGTCTGTCCATCGTGGGTGCATGCGTGCACGCATTTGTCGGTGTGTGTGTATGCCCTTGTTTGAGCTTGCACCTGCGTGTACATGTGTCTTTGTTGATGTCTGGAACAGACATCACGCTGTGGCCAAGCTGTGTGCAGTCTAAGAGTGACCTCGCTGTGTCTAACTGGAGATAGCCCAACCCTCGCGCGCATGTGTACGTGTGTGTGTTTGTGTGCACGTGCATGTGTGTTTGTGTGTGTTTGTGTACATGAACACACAGAGGGTGGCTATAAACAGACGCGAACAGACGCCAGGGCAAGCTGTACACTGGAGGTCAGAGACAACATAGTGCTACCCATAGTGCTACCCAGGACGATAGTGACAGATAATGGTACAAGGTGCTATTAAAGAGGGGATACAGGACATTTGAATTACTCATTGAACTCTATTAGAGTGACAGATAGAAATAGAAAAATTGAGAAAAAATAAGGAAAATGTAAAAATGTATGGTTCTTCTTCAGAGTATAAGTATGTATTATTTATTATAATGAGCTGAAAAACAATGGAATTGTTTTTTCCTGTGTTTGGACAGGGGAAGAGAGGAACCAATGGTCCCTAGTTCCAATCCCAACTCTGCCAGAAATAACATTTTTAACAACCAGTATTATCTCCAAAACGTCCTTTTTTTTCACATTGGTGAATTTAAGATCCCCTAAATTAATAGAATGATTATTGTAGCATAATTCTAACATAAAGTGCCTTCAGAAAGTATTCAGACCGCTTGACTTTTTCCACATTTTGTTCGGTTAGAGCCTTATTCTAAAATTTAAAAAACTGAAATATCATATTTACCCAAGTATTCAGACCCTTTACTCAGTACTTTGTTGAAGCACCTTTGGCAGCAATTACAGCCTCAAGTCTTCTTGGGTAAGACGCTACAAGCTTGACACACCTGTATTTGGGGAGTTTCTCACATTCTTCTCTGCAGATCCCCCCAAGCTCTGTCAGGTTGGATGTGGAGTGTTGCTAAAACTGCTAATTTCATGTCTCTCCAGAGATTTTTGATCAGGGTTCAAGTCTGGGCTCTGGCTGGGCCACACAAGGACATTCAGAAACTTGTCCCGAAGGCACTCCTGCATTGTCTTCTCAGTGTGCTTAGGGTTGTTGTCTTGTTGGTAGGTGAACCTTTGCCCCAGTCTGATGTCCTGAGTGCTCTGGAGCAGGTTTTCATCAAGGATCTCACTGTACTTTGTTTCCTTCATCTTTGCCTCAATCCTGACTAGTCTCCCAGTCCCTGCCGCTGAAAAACATCTCCACAGCATGATGCTGCCACCACCATGCTTCACTGTAGGGATGTTGCCAGGTGTCCTCCAGACGTGACGCTTGGCATTCATGCCAAAAAGTTCAATCTTGCTTTCATCAGACCAGAGAATCTTGTTTCTCATGGTCTGAGAGTCTTTAGGTGTCTTTTGGCAAACTCCAAGCTGGCAGTCATGTGCCCTTTACTGAGGAGTGGCTTCAGACTGGCCACTCTTCCCTAAAGGCGTGATTTTTGGAGTGCTGCAGAGATGTTTTCCCTTCTGGAAAGTTCTCCCATCTCCACAGAGGAACACTAGAGCTCTGTCAGACTGACCATCGGGTTCTTGGTCACCTTCCTGGCCCTTTTCCCCCAATTGCTCAGTTTGGCCGGGAAGCTAGCTCTAGGAAGAGTCTTGGTGGTTCCAAATTTCTTCCATTTACTAATGATGGAGGCCACCGTGTTCTTGGGGACTTTTAATGCTGAAGAAATGTTTTGGTATCCTTCTCCAGATCTATGCCTCGACATAATCCTGTCCCGAACCTCTACGGACAATGTACTGTCAACTGTGTGACCTTATATAGACAGGTGTGTGCTTTTCCAAATAATTTCCAATCATTTGAATTTACCACAGGTAGACTCCAATCAAGTTGTGAAAACATCTCAAGGATGATCAAGGAAAACAGGATGCACCCGAGCTCAATTTCGAGTCTCATAGCAAAGGGTCTGAATACTTATTTAAATGAGGTATTTATGTTTTTTTGGTTTTTAATAAGTTTGCAAACATTTCTAAAAACCTATTTTCCTTTTGTAATTGTGTAGATTGCTGAGGAAATTGTTTTGTTTAATCAATTTTAGAATAAGGCTGTAACGTAACAAAATGTGGAAAATGTCAAAGGGTCTGAATATCTTCTGTCGGCACTGTATAGAAGGCTGGTTTATTACTGTACTAAACTCTCGTCACATTGTTTATGCAAATGGTATCTTAAATGATCAGTTATCTGTTGCGGTTTCTTGTGGACTGCACATATTACCTGACATAATTAAGCAATACGTTCATAAGGGTTGTGGTATATGAGAAAAATACCACAGTTAAGAGCTGTTCTTAGACACGCAATGACCTTGACAGGTTAATTAAGCTATATCATATTTACCCAAACAGGCTTCCTAGGCACATCATGCTGAAATTAAAATAAATGTACATGAATTCCGACAACATGGTCACACAACTGTTTTTCTCCATCATGTTTTGATTGATATAAGTTCTAGGTTCTAGGTGTTAGTTCTAAAATGCATGACGTAGTAGGTAAAATGCCACTTACAGACAGCAGTGCATGGATTTGGGCACCTGCAGACAATGTGTAGAGGTCGGGCAATTCACAGAGGCCAGAGGAAGGGTTGAGGCCTTCACTGAGGACGGTGCAAGGGTGGGGGCACTCACAGAGGCTTTAGACAACTTGGCTTGGCTACAGACACCTTGTGTCTGTAAACAAAATATATAGTTACATTCAGTTTATTAAAAGTTATATTGTTATAAAAGCAGATCAATAAGAACCAACGTTTTGGCAGGTTAGCCTGTATTTTATTTATACCTGAGCAAGCTTCTTTGCCAATTTAAGGTTTGGTCTTGTGGCAGACACATGAGAGCCGCCAAAGCCTTACGGAACTGCAAATGAAAAGAAGAAGAAACCAAGTCACCTCTCAAAAGGATTATCTGAATCAGTGTTCTATCATGGCAGCAGAGCTTTGGGCGCTTGAGAAACTTTGGGCGCTGGAGAAGCTTTGGGGAATGGAGAAGATTTGGGCGCTGGAGAAGCTGTAGGTGCTGGAGAAGCTTTGGGTGCTGGAGAAGCTTTGGGCAATGGAGAAGATTTGGGCGCTGGAGAAGCTGTAGGCGCTGGAGAAGTTTTGGGAGCTGGAGAAGCTTTGGGCAATGGAGAAGATTTGGGCACTGGAGAAGCTTTGGGCATTGGAGAAGATTTGGGCGCTGGAGAAGCTTTGGGCAATGGAGAAGCTTTGGGCGCTGGTGAAGTTTTGGGCAATGGAGAAGATTTGGAAGCTGGAGAAGCTGTGGGCACTGGAGAAGCTGTGGGCACTGGAGAAGCTGTAGCTGCTGGAGAAGGTGTGGGCGCTGGAGAAGATTTGGGCAATGGAGAAGATTTGGGCACTGGAGAAGCTGTGGGCACTGGAGAAGCTTTGGGCGCTGGAGAAGCTTTGGGCAATGGAGAATATTTGGGCGCTGGAGAAGCTGTAGGCGCTGGAGAAGCTTTGGGCACTGGAGAAGCTTTGGGCAATGGAGAAGATTTGGGCACTGGAGAAGCTTTGGGCATTGGAGAAGATTTGGGCGCTGGAGAAGCTTTGGGCAATGGAGAAGCTTTGGGCGCTGGAGAAGTTTTGGGCAATGGAGAAGATTTGGGCACTGGAGAAGCTGTGGGCACTGGAGAAGCTGTGGGCACTGGAGAAGCTGTAGCTGCTGGAGAAGGTGTGGGCGCTGGGGAAGATTTGGGAAATGGTGAAGATTTGGGCACTGGAGAAGCTGTAGGCAATGGAGAAGCTTTGGGTGCTGGAGCAGCTTTGAGCAATGGAGAAGCTTTGGGCGCTGGTGAAGTTTTGGGCAATGGAGAAGATTTGGAAGCTGGAGAAGCTGTGGGCACTGGAGAAGCTGTGGGCACTGGAGAAGCTGTAGCTGCTGGAGAAGGTGTGGGCGCTGGAGAAGATTTGGGCAATGGAGAAGAATTGGGCACTGGAGTAGCTGTGGGCACTGGAGAAGCTTTGGGCGCTGGAGAAGCTTTGGGCAATGGAGAATATTTGGGCGCTGGAGAAGCTGTAGGCGCTGGAGAAGCTTTGGGCACTGGAGAAGCTTTGGGCAATGGAGAAGATTTGGGCACTGGAGAAGCTTTGGGCATTGGAGAAGATTTGGGCGCTGGAGAAGCTTTGGGCAATGGAGAAGCTTTGGGCGCTGGAGAAGTTTTGGGCAATGGAGAAGATTTGGGCACTGGAGAAGCTGTGGGCACTGGAGAAGCTGTGGGCACTGGAGAAGCTGTAGCTGCTGGAGAAGGTGTGGGCGCTGGGGAAGATTTGGGAAATGGTGAAGATTTGGGTACTGGAGAAGCTGTAGGCACTGGAGAAGCTTTGGGTGCTGGAGAAGCTTTGAGCAATGGAGAAGATTTGGGCACTGGAGAAGCTGTAGGCGCTGGAGAAGCTTTGGGCGCTGGAGAAGCTTTGGGCAATGGAGAAGATTTGGGCACTGGAGAAGCTGTAGGCACTGGAGAAGCTTTGGGTGCTGAAGAAGCTTTGGGGAATGGAGACGATTTGGGCGCTGGAGAAGCTGTAGGCGCTGGAGAAGCTTTGGGCGCTGGAGAAGCTTTGGGCAATGGAGAAGATTTGGATCCGGGAGAAGCTGTAGGCGCTGGAGAAGCTTTGGGCGCTGGAGAAGCTTTGGGCAATGGAGAAGATTTGGGCACTGGAGAAGCTTTGGTCAATGGAGAAGATTTGGGCGCTGGATAAGATTTGGGCAATGGAGAAGCTTTGGGCGCTGGAGAAGTTTTGGGCAATGGAGAAGTTGTGGGCGCTGGAGAAGCTTTCGGCGCTGGAGAAGCTGTGTGCGCTGGAGAAGCTTTAGGTGCTGGAGAAGCTGTAGGTGCTGGAGAAGCTGTAGGTGCTGGAGAAGCTGTAGGTGCTGGAGAAGCTGTGGGCACTGGAGAAACTGTAGCTGCTGGAGAAGCTGTGGGCGCTGGAGAAGCTGTGGGCGCTGGAGAAGCTGTGGGCGCTGGAGAAGCTGTATGTGCTGAAGAAGGTGTGGGCGCTGGAGAAGCTGTGGGCGCTGGAGAAGCTTTGGGCGGTGGAGAAGGTGTGGGCGCTGGAGAAGATTTGGGTGCTGGAGAAGGTGTGGGCGCTGGAGAGGAATTTGGGCGCTGGAGAAGCTGTAGGTGCTGGAGAAGCTGTGGGCTCTGGAGAAGATTTAAGCACCGGAGAAGCTGTAGGTGCTGGAGAAGGTGTGGGCGCTGGAGGAGCTGTTGGCGCTGGAGAAGCTTTGGGCGCTGGAGAAGCTTTGGGCGCTGGAGAAGCTGTAGGTGCTGGAGAATCTGTAGGTGCTGAAGAAGGTGTGGGCGCTGGAGCAGATTTGGGCGCCGGAGAAGGTGTGGGCGCTGGAGAAGCTGTGGGCGCTGGAGAAGCTTTGGGTGCTGGAGAAGCTTTGGACGCTGGAGAAGCTGTAGGTGCTGGAGAAGCTGTGGTCGCTGGAGAAGCTTTGGGCGCTGGAGAAGATTTGGGCACTGGAGAAGCTGTGGGCGCTGGAGAAGCTGTGGGCGCTGGAGAAGCTTTGGCCGCTGGAGAAGCTGTGGACGCTGGAGAAGCTGTGGGCGCTGGAGAAGCTTTGGGCGCTGGAGAAGGTGTGGGTGCTGGAGAGGCTGTGGGCGCTGGAGAAGATGTGGGCGCTGGAGAAGCTGTGGGCGCTGGAGAAGCTGTGGGCGCTGGAGAAACTTTGGGCGCTGGAGAAGGTGTGGGCGCTGGAGAAGCTGTGGGCACTGGAGAAACTGTAGCTCCTGGAGAAGCTGTGGGCACTGGAGAAACTGTAGCTGCTGGAGAAGCTTTGGGCACTGGAGAAGCTGTGGGAACTGGAGAAGCTGTGGGCGCTGGAGAAGCTGTGGGCGCTCGAGAAGATTTGGGCGCTGGAGAAGATTTGGGCGCTGGAGAAGATTTGGGCACTGGAGAAGCTGTGGGCACTGGAGAAGCTGTGGGCGCTGGAAAAGCTGTGGGCACTGGAGAAGCTTTGGGCACTGGACAAACTGTAGCTGCTGGAGAAGCTGTGGGCACTGGAGAAGCTGTGGGTGCTGGAGAAGCTTTAGGTGCTGGAGAAGGTGTGGGCCCTGGAGAAGCTGTGGCCACTGGAGAAGCTGTAGGTGCTGGAGAAGGTGTGGGCGCTGGAGAAGCTGTAGGCACTGGAAAATCTGTAGGTGCTGGAGAAGGTGTGGGCGCTGGAGAAGCTGTAGGTGCTGGAGAAGGTTTAGGTGCTGGAGAAGGTGTGGGCACTGGAGAAGCTGTAGGTGATTGAGACGGTGTGGGTGCTGGAGAAGCTGTAGGCACTGGAGAAGCTGTAGGTGCTGGAGAAGGTGTGGGCGCTGGAGAAGCTGTAGGTGCTGGAGAAGGTGTGGGCGCTGGAGAAGCTGTAGGTGCTGGAGAAGGTGTGAGCGCTGGAGAAGCTGTAGGTGCTGGAGAAGGTGTGGGCGCTGGAGAAGCTGTAGGTGCTGGAGAAGGTGTGAGGGAGAAGCTGTGGTGCTGGAGAAGGTGTGGGCGCTGGAGAAGCTGTAGGTCCTGGAGAAGGTGTGGGCGCTGGAGAAGCTGTAGGTGCTGGAGAAGGTGTGGGCGCTGGAGAAGCTGTAGGTGCTGGAGAAGGTGTAGGTGCTGGAGAAGCTGTAGGTGCTGGAGAAGGTGTGGGCGCTGGAGAAGCTGTAGGTGCTGGAGAAGGTGTGGGCGCTGGAGAAGCTGTAGGTGCTGGAGAAGGTGTGGGCGCTGGAGAAGCTGTAGGTGCTGGAGACGGTGTGGGCGCTGGAGAATCTGGGGCACTGTGGAAGCTGCTGGAGAAGCTTTAGGTGCTGGAGAAGGTGTGGGCACTGGAGAAGCTGTGGCCACTGGATAAGCTGTAGGTGCTGGAGAAGGTGTGGGCGCTGGAGAAGCTGTAGGCACTGGAAAATCTGTAGGTGCTGGAGAAGGTGTGGGCGCTGGAGAAGCTGTAGGTGCTGGAGAAAGTTTAGGTGCTGGAGAAGGTGTGGGCACTGGAGAAGCTGTAGGTGCTTGAGATGGTGTGGGTGCTGGAGAAGCTGTAGGCGCTGGAGAAGCTGTAGGTGCTGGAGAAGGTGTGGGCGCTGGAGAAGCTGTAGGTGCTGGAGAAGGTGTGGGCGCTGGAGAAGCTGTAGGTGCTGGAGAAGGTGTGAGCGCTGGAGAAGCTGTAGGTGCTGGAGAAGGTGTGGGCGCTGGAGAAGCTGTAGGTGCTGGAGAAGGTGTGAGCGCTGGAGAAGCTGTAGGTGCTGGAGAAGGTGTGGGCGCTGGAGAAGCTGTAGGTCCTGGAGAAGGTGTGGGCGCTGGAGAAGCTGTAGGTGCTGGAGAAGGTGTGGGCGCTGGAGAAGCTGTAGGTGCTGGAGAAGGTGTGGGCGCTGGATAAGCTGTAGGTGCTGGAGAAGGTGTGGGCGCTGGAGAAGCTGTAGGTGCTGGAGAAGGTGTGGGCGCTGGAGAAGCTGTAGGTGCTGGAGACGGTGTGGGCGCTGGAGAAGCTGTAGGTGCTGGAGAAGGTGTGGGCGCTGGAGAAGCTGTAGGTGCTGGAGAAGGTGTGGGCGCTGGAGACGCTGTAGGTGCTGGAGAAGGTGTGGGCGCTGGAGAAGCTGTAGGTGCTGGAGAAGGTGTGGGCACTGGAGAAGCTGTAGGCGCTGGAGAAGCTCTAGGTGCTGGAGAAGGTGTGGGTGCTGGAGAAGCTGTAGGTGCTGGAGAAGGTGTGGGCGCTGGAGAAGCTGTAGGTGCTGGAGAAGGTGTGGGCGCTGGAGAAGCTGTAGGTGCTGGAGAAGGTGTGGGCGCTAGGTGCTGGAGAAGGTGTGGGCGCTGGATAAGCTGTAGGTGCTGGAGAAGGTGTGGGCGCTGGAGAAGCTGTAGGTGCTGGAGAAGGTGTGGGCGCTGGAGAAGCTGTAGGTGCTGGAGACGGTGTGGGCGCTGGAGAAGCTGTAGGTGCTGGAGACGGTGTGGGCGCTGGAGAAGCTGTAGGTGCTGGAGACGGTGTGGGCGCTGGAGAAGCTGTAGGTGCTGGAGACGGTGTGGGCGCTGGAGAAGCTGTAGGTGCTGGAGACGGTGTGGGTGCTGGAGAAGCTGTAGGTGCTGGAGACGGTCTGGGCGCTGGAGAAGCTGTAGGTGCTGGAGACGGTGTGGGCGCTGGAGAAGCTGTAGGTGCTGGAGACGGTGTGGGCGCTGGAGAAGCTGTAGGTGCTGGAGACGGTGTGGGCGCTGGAGAAGCTGTAGGTGCTGGAGACGGTGTGGGCGCTGGAGAAGCTGTAGGTGCTGGAGACGGTGTGGGCGCTGGAGAAGCTGTAGGTGCTGGAGAAGATTTGGGCACTGGAGAAGCTGTGGGCGCTGGAGAAGCTGTAGGTGCTGGAGACGGTGTGGGCGCTGGAGAAGCTCTAGGTGCTGCAGACGGTGTGGGCGCTGGAGAAGCTCTAGGTGCTGGAGACGGTGTGGGCGCTGGAGAAGCTGTAGGTTCTGGAGACGGTGTGGGCGCTGGAGAAGCTCTAGGTGCTGGAGACGGTGTGGGCGCTGGAGAAGCTGGCCCAGCAGGTCCACTGGTAGAGGCCTGTTTCAAATATAGGGGGTAAAATACAGAGACAACATTAGGGCATCTAATTTCAGCAAATCAGAAAAGAGAATACATGTTGTTTATTTGAGGCTGATATCCACAGACATATCCACTGATATCCACAGACACATCTCTGAGGCCCCGTGAGCAAAGTTGTCCACTGACCTGCATTGGACAATTCTCTATCTGTAACAATACATAATGAAGACTGTGTTAGAAAATCCCCTGCTGGTGACCCTCAAGCAGCTCACTCCACTACCTATCCCCCACACCTGAAACTGAGAGTCAAGGGGTGATGAACTCTATCTCTTTCTGGAACTTTTCTTAACCTGTTCTGATTGGTTGACAAGATCCCAGCTTGGGACTTTGACCCCATGTATTATCTCTTTGTTACAATATGCAATGACAATTTGATGGCCAAATATTAGAATTTGCTGTTCATTAGTGGATATGTCCTACATTTATTGACAGCTATTGCTACCCACACAGTGTGATTTATAAATGAACAGAAAGTTCAAATGTCATAGGCCTTTTGCACGTCTTGCCATTATCTCTCATCGTAATTACATACCTTCTGAAAGAGGTCATAACACCTCTTCCGCCTCAGAGCTGGCCTGTTGCCCGCATCGGCAGGCCAAACACCTGTGGTGGCAAATGCCTGCAAGTGGGACATACACTCCATTATGGAGCTTATACGTATTTTTTGATATCTGAAACCAACAGGATAATTGTGTCACACTACCTCAAGAACAATTAGCAGTACAGAGCAAACCTAACTAACTAGGTTAATTTAGTCAGCCTACAAGAATATATGGTATTAAACAAACTTTTTGGGATATGAAGAGGGATTTTATCTAACAAAACATCACTACATTTAATAGCTGGGACCCTTTGGATGACAAATCAGAGGAAGATCTTCAAAAAGTATGTGAATATTTAATCGCTATTTGTGAATTTATGAAACCTGTGCCGGTGGAATAATATTTTGAAGTGGGGCGCGGTCCTCAAACAATCGCATGGCAAAGCTTTCGCTGTAATGGTTACTGTAAATTGGACAGTGCAGTTAGATTAAAGGGGACTAGGGTTCCACTTTGGGAACACCCCCCACCCCCACGTTCAGCTGGAAGGTGGCGCATGGAACGCAAAAATATTCCTAAAAATATTTAACCTCCACACATTAACAAGTCCAATGGCTCAAATGAAAGATAAACACCTTGTTTATCTACCCAGCAAGACAGATTTCTAAAATGTTTTACGGCGAAAACATAGCACATATTTATGTCAAACCACCACCGAAGACACAGCTAATTTGCATAGCCAAGTTGAAAAAGATATGCAATCAACAAACGCAGGATTAAAAGAAAAATAATGCACTAACCTTTTGAAATCTTCATCAGATGACAGTAATATAACATGTTACACAGTAAATTTATGTTTTTTTCAATAATATGCTATTTATATCCAGAAATCTCTGTTTACAATCATGCATCGTTCAAAAAATGCTACTCAAATGTCCTGAGAAATGACGATATCTCCGGCAGATAACGTCAGCTAACAAGGAATACACATCATAAACTTTGACTAAATATGCATGTTATATATATATATAGTTAGATACACTTCTTCTGAATGCAATCGCTGTGTTACATTTTTTTTTAACGTTACAGGTTTCGTTCACTAGGCTATAATATGAGTCGGCGCTCAAAAAGTAGCATTATGGCTCCTCTATCTTGGAGTCCACAAAACCCAAATTTACCACATAAATATTCCCTTACCTTTGCTGTTCTTCCATCAGAAGACCTGGAAGGAATTATACTTACCAAAAACAGCGTTTAGTTTTGCAGTCTGTGTCTTTCGGTTCTCAAACACGACACATTTCGGTTGAAATGTAGCCAAAAGTCAAGTGGATGCGCACCAAAACATCAAACTTACATATTATATGTTGACTAAACTTATCAAACTAAGTTCATAATCAAGCTTTAACATGTTATAAAGGTGTACAGCAATCGTGAGGACGAACAGAAACGCATGCATTGTATAATCGATCTTGGAAAAAAGACAGGACCGGAGCAGAGCACGCATAAAAGTGACCTGTTTTTTCGCATGACCGAAAGGTTTCGGCCCGCCAAAACTCTCGTGAGCGCACGATTCTCACAATGAGAAGCCCCATTGAAAGCTGAGATCGCGCTGAAGACAGAGAGACTGTTCCCAGACCTGTAAGTGCTTGGGAAGGGTGAGGGCGATGACGTCAAACTTGGGCCAACTTTTCTGATGACAAGAGAGAGTTTGGGAGAATGACTGCCCTGAGAGTTCTTCTTTACATACAGACATAATTTAAACGGTTTTAGAAGCTTTAGAGTGTTTTCTATTCAATAATATTTTTTATTTGCATATATTAGCAACTTTTGACAAAAAAAAATTATGTTTACTATGGGCACGCAATTACTCCAGCGGGGGCAGTAGACAGCCCTATCCCCAATTAACAAGAAGCTATCAACCGACATAAGACACTTGTATGTACCTAAATGTTTAATATCCAACATTTTTATGATTCGTTATTTGAATTGTGCGCCCTCCAGCTTCACCGGAAGTCGATAGCGGGACGCCTAGCCCAAACAGGATTTAAACAAATCCAAATATATTTTCTATTTGACATTCTTCAAAGTAGCCACCCTTTGCCTTGATGACAGCTTTGCACACTTTTGGCATTCTCTCATCCAGCTTCATGAGGTAGTCCCCTGGAATGCATTTCAATTAACAGGTGTGCCTTGTTAAAAGTTAATTTGTGGAATTTATTTCCTTCTTAATGCATTTGAGCCAATCAGTTGTGTTGTGTCAAGGTTGGGTTTCTATACTGAAGTCCATATTATGTCAAGAACAGCTCAAATAAACAAAGAAAATGACAGTCCATCATTAATTTAAGACATGAAGGTAAGTCAATCTGGAAGTTTTCAAGAACTTTTAAAGTTTCCTCAAGTGCAGTCTCAAAAACCATCAAGAGCTATGATAAAACTGGCTCTCATGAGGACCGCTACAGGAAAGAAAAACCAGAGTTACCTCTGCTGCAGAGGATACGTTCATTAGAGTTACCAGTCTCAGAAATAGCAGCCCAAATAAATTCTTCACAGAGTTCAAGTAACAGACACATCTCAACATCAACTGTTCAGAGGAGACTGCTTGAATCAGACCTTCATGGTCGAATTGCTGCAAAGAAACCACTACTAAAGGACACCAATAATAAGAAGAGACTTGCTTAGGGCCAAGAAACATGAACATTGGACATTAGACTGGTGTAAATCAGTCCTTTGGTCTGATGAGTCCAAATTTGAGATTTTTTATTTCCAACCGCTGTGTCTTGGTGACATGCAGAGTAGGTGAAGGGATGATCTCTACATGTGTGGTTCCCACCGTGAAGCATGGAGGAGGAGGTGTGATGGTGTGGGGGTGCTTTGCTGGTGACACTGTCAGTGATTTATTTAGAATTTAATGCAGGCTTAACAAGCATGGCTACCACAGCATTCTGCAGTGATACGCCATCCCATCTGGTTTGCACTTAGTAGGACTATCATTTTTTTAACAGGACAATGACCCAACACACCTCCAGGCTGTGTAAGGGTTATTTGACCAAGAAGGGGAGTGATAGAGTGCTGCATAAGATGACCTGGCCTCCACAATCACCCGACCTCAACCCAATTTAGATGGTTTGGGATGAGTTGGACTGCAGAGTGAAGGAAAAGCAGCCAACAGGTGCTTAGCATATGTGGGAACTCCTTCAAGACTGTTGGAAAAGCATTCCAGGTGAAGCTGGTTGAGTGAATGCCAACATTGTGCAAAGCTGTCATCAAGACAAAAGGGTGGCTATTTTGAAGAATCTAAAATATCAACTATTTTTCCATTTGTTTAACACTGTTTTGGTAGCTACCTGATTCCATGTGTGTTATTTCATAGTTTTGATGTCTTCACTATTATTCTACAATGTAAAAAATTGTCAAAATAAAGAAAAACCCTTCAATGAGTAGGTGTGTCCAAACTTTTGACTGGTATTGTAGATAATGTTGTTTATAACAAAGTTCGTTCCCTGTATGTCAAAGTATTATCCAACTTAGCTGGCATAGTAATAGAACTTCCCCGCTAAATAGTCAAAAGGAAATCAGTTGACATTGACTCTGACATCTCCACCAATTGAAAGTAAATGCTACTGTAATGTTACCAAATTATTTGTGTGACCGTACTGTAAGCTGTTTACATAGATAGCGAACGTTAGCTAGATAGTTAATGGACTTAGCTAGCTAAATAGCATTTGCCAAAATGGGCAATAACTTAACATTGGTAACATTAGAAGATTGCATTATATTTTAGACCTATGAAAACAAATGCTTGAGGTACCGTAACTCTACTGTACCATTACCATGCTTGCTAGCTAGCTTGCCAGGCAGCTAAGCAGAAACTATTGATAGCCAAAAGTTAGTGGTTGCTATTGCTACTGTTGGAAAACAAATTGGCTCTGGTTAATTTCACTATTGCAGTTTAATCAATGTTTTTAATATTATATTTTTGAAAAGCTTATAGTCCAGGAGAATGTTGGAGAAGGTTGGCTAGCTAGCTAGTTACACATCTGTCTCAATCGTGCACTGTTTGGCCATCACTCTTTTTTTAGGTGGTTGGCTGACAACCAATACCATCACACCCCTCCATCTTTCGAATGATGTGTCCTTCTTCCAAAGAATGGCAGTGTCCTTCTTCCAAAGAATGAGGAGCTATACATGACTGGCTTTTGAAACATGGACATGGAGATGGTGATTGGACATAGTTGACAGCATAAACTGAGTAAAATAGCGCCATGCTCTACCAACTGAGCTACAGAGGACCACTGAGGACTACAGATTACCAAATAAACAAACACTCTTATCCTTAATGGCGGCTATTCCTCCTGACATTATTGTTGGTGTTTTTTGGCTGTGGGTCTCGTTCTCTTGTTGTTGTAGTTCCTGTTGTTCTCTTGAGGTGTTAAAGGTATGTCCTGTTATTTTCCTCAACATAATCTGTCAGTGTTGCCTTGACTGGCAGAGGTGCCAGGGCCAATGATGTCACAAAGCGAGAGGTGCAATGTGGATCTCGAAGTGTGACCGATTCGCCTCCACAGACAAATCGATTAGTGCAGGTTCAGGGTTGAGGCTCAGCGCGCTTTGCATATGGAACTTTTCTCCTTACACAATAAGGGGAAGAGGGCTCTGCCAAACAAAGACACACACACACATACAAACAAACAGCAAATGCACACACACACACACACACACACAAAAAACAATAGCGGATTCACATAAACTACTAACGGTAGCTGGCCAGTTCAGAGTCCACAGTTAACCAGGCCTTCCCTTCCCTGCTCTCCACTCGTCATCCCCATCCCCCTGTCCCCCCTCCCCATGCCCCGTCTGGCTGAAAGGTCAGTGGGTGTCTGGGAAAGCCGTCTCGGGATCCCCTCCTTATTGAAGGTCACTAGTAGTCAGCCAGCTCTTAAAAACAGCCAGGCAGAGGGCCAGAGCTGTAGCTAAAGCCAGGGACAGGGACAGACACGGGGCTAGAGCTAGAGTTAGGGACAGACACAGACACGGGGCTAGAGCTAGAGTTAGGGACAGGCACAGGGCTGGAGCTAAAGCCAGGGACGTGGACAGACACAGGGCTGGAGCTAGGGTCAGGGACAGGGACAGGGACAGGCACAGGGCTGGAGCTAGAGTCAGGGACAGGGACAGATACGGAGCTGGAGCTAGAGTTAGGGACAGACACAGGGCTGGAGCTAGAGCCAGGGACAGACACAGGGCTGGAGATAGAGTTAGGGACAGACACAAGGGCTGGAGCTAGAGCCAGGGACAGGGGCAGACACGGGGCTGGAGCTAGAGTTAGGGACAGACACAGGGCTGGAGCTAGAGTCAGGGACAGGGACAGACACAGGGCTGGAGCTAGAGCCAGGGACAGACACAGACACAGGGCTGGAGCTAGAGTTAGGGACAGACACAGGGCTGGAGCTAGAGTCAGGGACAGGGACAGACATATGGCTAGAGCTAGAGTTAGGGACAGGGACAGACACAGGGCTGGAGCTAGAGCCAGGGACAGGGACAGACATGGGGCTGGAGCTAGAGTCAGGGACAGGGACAGACACAGGGCCGGAGCTAGAGTCAGGGACAGGGACAGACACAGGGCTGGAGCTAGAGTCAGGGACAGGGACAGACATTGGGCAGGAATTATAGGGATGGAGCAAGAGCTGGAACCAGAGACAAGGCACATACAAGGCTAGAGCTTGAGCTGTACACAGTAACATGGGAAGGGGCAAAGGCAGGTGACAGGATATGTGTAGGAAGACATGGGCTAGGGGAACAGGCAGGGGTAGGGACAGGGACAGGGTTACAGCCAGACAGGGACATGTTCACATTGGTTGGGGTGTGGCGAGGAACGTGCCAAGGTCTGGCAGGAGGGATAGATATAGTTTATAGAAGCTGTTGTTTCTTTATAAGAGGAAGGTCATTTGCATTTTTCTGGACCGTTTTTTTTGTCTGGGTTTTGTGCTGGGTTGGCGGGAGGTTGCGGTTATAGGGTGTTGCCCTGGGGGGGCTTGTTTTTTGGGGTGCAACGATTGGTATGCAGTGGGGGTTGGTTCCTGGCAGCTACCACATTGCACTCCACATCCTCCCATCGCATCCCCCCATCTAAGATTTATGCATGTTGGTCAGCTGAGGGTTCCAGACTCAGACAGAGAGAAAATCCTGCAGTCCTTTCACATGCAAAACAGGGGTCGGGGTTTGGACAACCCTGTTCCCCTCCCGTCACTCAGTCAGGATCCCACGACTGACACCAACGTGCTCTCTCGTTAGTCAAGTGTGCTATTATAATAATCAACTACTTTACCACTGTACCGCCATCTGTAATCAACTAAATCAAGAACCCTTTATGAGTGCCCAGGAGGGGGAGAGAGAGAGAGAGAGAGAGAGAGAGAGAGAGAGAGAGAGAGAGAGAGAGAGAGAGAGAGAGAGAGAGAGAGAGAGAGAGAGAGAGAGGGGGTCAGAAGTGGGAAATGCTGATTGGAAATATTTTTGGTAGGGAGGTCTTCTGTAGGTCTTATGTGAGAGGTCTTATGCGTCTTAATAAATATTATAGGCCAAGATCACGAGGGCAACAGTAACTTCCTCTCCAGGCTATTGTGCACAGCGCGTCTGGGAATGAGATTAGGGCTACAGTTACACTTACATTCTACCACACCCCCCAACAATATGCGGACAGCCCTGACACTTACTTACTTTTACTTACGAAGCAGTACTATGTCATTTTCCCAGGCTAATTATTTGAATGCACTTACTGTAAATCCTTCTGGATAAGAGTTCTGCGATGTGACTGAAATAAAAATGCAAAGACAAATTTGAATGCAGAATTATAACTCCGCAATCAAAAAAGACCACTGAATCCTGGTGTGTGCGTGCTTGCAAGCGTGTGCATCACTGCCAAGATTAGATTCTTGGATTGCACATCACTTAAAGAAAGCTTTATCGTAAACCCAGTTTAATCTGGTCTACTGATTACATAAATAAGTCATAACCAGCCATATGAACTTGCATCATGTCAGTAAAAGCCTAAATATCTTTTAACTGTATAGAGTGGACTAGGGCTAGATTTTTAGATTGTTAATCCAGATATTTACATAGAAAAATGTTAGTTCCTGCCAAGCAAACTGATTGGTCAATTTGCTTCCAACCGTGCTAATAACCACAGTATGGCTGTAACATCACGTTCACTTGCACTTTCATTCTCTCATGGCAAAGAGATTCAAGCCCCAAGTGAATTCTTGGTAAAAAACAAAATGTTGAAAGAAACAGAAACAAAGTGTTATTCAAGTAAAGTTCGCAATCAGACTTAATAATCATCAAGTCTGACTCAACTAGCGCGTTGTACTTCAGCACACTCCAGTTCTTATAGGGCCTCTTAGCCAATAAAAGACATGGCATCATTTAAAAAAACATAAGAAATATCAATATGCCGACAGGCCCCGTAAAACTTATACGATTTGGCCTCCTCTCTGAAATGATTTTAAGGAGATGATATTGGATATAAATCTATCATTTTGAGGAACTCTGTCCTTCGCGTTTCTTATCTTGACAGCTATTTTGAGAGTTTGATGCCTGTCTATAAGATGGCAGCTTTTATGAATTATAGCCTTTGCTTGCATTGGAGGCAAACGCGAAGGACGTTTGGGTTGACGTATTCCGTTGTCTCAAGAGAATGTGTGTGTGTGTGTGTGTGTGTGTGTGTGTGTGTGTGTGTGTGTGTGTGTGTGTGTGTGTGTGTGTGTGTGTGTGTGTGTGTGTGTGTGTGTGTGTGTGTGTGTGTGTGTGTGGGGGGGGGGGTAGTAGTAAACTGTAGTATACTGTACACACTGTAGTATCCCTCAATCATGTGTAGTACTTACTATAGACTGCTGTGGTATACTCTCGAACACTATAGTAAATGCCTCAGTACTTTCCAGGTGAAAACACTGTAGAAAAACACTACATCTGCAAAAACACAAACGTTTTATAGTGTCCTGAGACCCGAAGAAAAAGTTTGGGTTGTTATTTATATTTTTTATATATATTTAGATAATATATATTATATATTTTTTGTTTGATGTGAGAAAAACATGTTACCAAGAAAAATATGTGAAAAAAAATATATAGTTATTTCTATTTTAATAAGTGCAGAATTATCCTCTGTGGAGGCAGTAAAGAAAGTAGAGGAGGATGGGTTAATGGGGAGGGATCTTGAAGGGATCCCTGTGAGTATTACATCTGTGCCAGCACACAGGGATAGGCCAACATGCTTCGGTAAGGTTGGCTTCTTAGCATTCATAGAGAGAGAGAGAGGTTATCAACTGTACTGCAGAAATAGAACATAAACACACAGCAAATAGATGTTGTGGTGGCAGCTGCAGAGATATACTTGGGTGTTTGAGATTTGAATTCAGACGAGTTCCAGGGTGTGTTGAGTGCTGGTGTCTCGTCCTTCCAGACCGATGGCATGGTGTAGGAGCAGATAAGGTCAAAGTAGTGGAAAGGGGTAGTGGGTTTTTAATGAGTGAAGGGTTAGTTGGAAGGCTGTTTTTTAATTTGTTTATTGTATTTTTATATTACAAATTGTAATGGATCTATACTATAGTTCCGTTGGTGCCGGTAATGCAACATATTGGATGCCAACAGCATTAAACCCTACCGGAGAAGAAGACGTTAGTTAACTGTAAATACTCATGTGCAAAAACACTGCAGTGAGTACTATAGTATCTATACCATAGTATACTATAGTATTTTGTCATGTGGGTCTGTTGGGAGAAGCAGATCAGCGGGAGATTGAATTTGACTGTGGCCTTGTTAAGAGTAACTTCTCATGAGTGTCCTTGGGGAGAGTAATGTTGCTATCTACCTTCATGGATTCTTACTTCCCAGAAGTCTTCATTCCTCCACCACTTTAAACTAGATTATGATCCAAAACACAGATGTGGATTGGATATTGGTCTGTAACTAGAGCATGCAGTTTTCCCTGGGCAACCACATGAAAAACTACAATAGTTTACTATGGTATAAATACAGTTTTTGACATTACTGTAGTATACTGTAGTATTTATTTACTGTAGTGTTTCTGCCTTATTAACTTTGACATGGAAGTGGGGGCTTTCTCCTGGAGGAAACCTACTGGAGAAATACCAAAAGAGCACATTTTCCATAACCTATAATTAGGTAAGACTGGTGTCTAAATGAATATGTTCAGTGCTTATAACCTATATGGCAGTGTTTCTCAGCCCTGGTCCTCCAGGACCCTCAACAGTACACATTTTATTGCAGCCCTGGACAAACACACCTAATTCAGCTCATTGAGGGCTTGATGATTGGTTGACAAGTTGAATCAGGTGTGCTTATCCAGGGTTACAATAAAAATGTTTTGGGAAACACTGCTATATGGAATACAATATATGGTACATACTTGGCATGTAGATTTCTCACCCATTGGTGGCACAAATAGGGATATGGGGGGGTTGAGGAATATTAAAATGAAATAGATATTGTGTAGTAGCGTATTCTACTGTTTACTACAGTTTACTACAGTGTACTACAGAATTCTATAGTAAGTCCTGTAGTATTCTATAGTAAACTATAGTATTTTTTCATGTGGGTATTAGGGTGTTTACCATGGCTTATAAAATAAAATGATCTTATTCTTGAAATGATATCCAGCTGTTCAACATGCTACATCAGATTTTTTCACACATTCATTGTGTGAATTCGTCTTCAAGAAGCATCTTTAATTGTACCCCTTTCTTGGGCTTTTCTTTCTCTCACTCCCTTCACACCCCGGCGGTGCCTACAGTGTCCCCAGAGTCTACAGTGTCCCCAGAGTCTACAGTGTCCCCAGAGTCTCACAGACACTGAATCACAAGTAAACAAAATACTAATTACCACAGAACAGAACTATCAATCTCCACACATGGAATACTACTCCCTTAGTACTACATATTATTGCATATCCCTTAGTCCTACATATAATCCTCAAAATATGCCCTTCTACCATGTCAGGATTATTTTGGTTAATGATGAATAATGCATGAATATCCCCCTCCCACTGGCTTCTAATGCCGTCTCTTATTGGCGTTGGCACAGCGCCACTCACGCCTCTGTCTGTCTGGGGTCCAACGCTCACAGACTCAAACCCCCACCCCCCAATCAAAACTGATTTCCCTACCAAAAGTGAATCAGCCAAAACCATGACTAAAACAATTGCATTACTAAAACTGCTTTTATGGAAACAAGACATTTGAGGGTATCAAATTTGAGAATAAAGCACATGTTGACTATTGTCATACGTTCTTAGTAGTGTCCTGTCAACCTTTTGTGAAATTTTGGTGTTTGCACCTTACTCTTTCTGTTTTTCTGTTACACCGTCCAGAAGCAGAGGAGAGCAAAATAAAGGGAGAGAGGGAAGGAGAGAGAGCGAGAGGAAGAGAGAGGATAGCCCTGGCTGTCAGTGACAAGCTAGTTGTCGGGTCGTTAACAAGGGGTAGGGGGGCCTGGACATATGGATGAGAGCGGGAGAGGGAGGACAGTGTGACAATCCACCTTCCATCCCGGAGGGGCAGCCACGGGACATGGCTGGGGGGGGGGGGGCAGGGGAGAACAGAGGGGGCTGCAGTTATAAACAATAAAGACAGAGTGTTATCTGAAGCAGCAAACCCCCCCCCACCCCCCCTCTGGCTGCAGGGATCTGTGGTGGAGGAAATCAATAAATACTCACTGAACACACTGCCATAACCTTGTCAGACCTGAGCAAGGGTAATACTGAGAGCCAGGGGAAGGGGACAAGGGAGAGAGAGGGAGAGAAAGAAGGGGAGAGGGGGAAAGGGGGAGAGGGGGAGAGGGGGAGAGGGAGAGGGGTAGCGAAGGAGAAGCCAGAAGAAAGAAAAAAAGAGTGACGGAAAGAGAGATCAGAGAAGTAGTGGTGTCATGTGGCTTAGAGTGAGTGACCGGTAATAGCTGTGTGTGTGTGTGTGTGTGTGTGTGTGTGTGTGTGTGTGTGTGTGTGTGTGTGTGTGTGTGTGTGTGTGTGTGTGTGTGTGTGTGTGTGTGTGTGTGTGCGTGCGTGCGTGCGTGCGTGCGTGCGTGCGTGCGTACGTACGTACGTACGTGCGTGCGTGCGTGAGTGTCTGTCTGTGTGCGTCTGCGCCTACGTGTGTGTGTGTGTGTGTGTGTGTGTGTGTGTGTGTGTGTGTGTGTGTGTGTGTGTGTGTGTGTGTGTGTGTGTGTGTGTGTGTGTGTGTGTGTGTGTGTGTGTGTGTGTGTGTGTGTGTGTGTGTGTGTGTGTGTGTGTGTGTGTGCGTGCGTGCGTACGTGCGTGCGTGAGTGTCTGTCTGTGTGCGTCTGCGCCTACGTGTGTGTGTGTTCCATGGCCTTGCGGTGCTTCTAAAAGCCGTTCGCTCAACCGGCTCATCTCAGAGTGACCATGGCAGTGAACCCTCAGATTCCAGAACAGATAATCATCAGGCCCTCAGTGACCCAGCTCTTGGCACACACACACACACACACACATACTTGGCCAGTCAGGATAACAGAAAAACAATCCTAAACCACAACTACTCCAGTATTTAACCAGCTGGGATTGTGGTGTGTGGAGGTACTATACAGTCACACAAAATAAAAATAAAATAAATAAGACACAGGTTTCTGGATCACTCTAATGGATGAGATGACGCCAGGCCAGAAAGCTGAGTCATTTCTGTATGGACAGTATGGGGATGGAACAGAGTCAGGAAGGAAGGGAAACTAAGAGGGACAGCGGCTCTATGTCTCTCATACATGAACACAGCACACACTCAGGAACTCATGGCTTTACAGACCATTTCAGGTCAGGGATGTGACCTAAGAATAGCTAGCAGACCTTTTACCTTACCGTCTGTTCCCTGACCCCTTCACACACACACACACACACACACACACACACACACACACACACACACACACACACACACACACACACACACACACACACACACACACACACACACACACACACACACACACACACACACACACACACACACACACACACACACACACACACACACACACAGTATCCCGCTCCTTCCCGACGGACGGAAACAAAGGACATCATTATGCCCAAATCAATCCGAGGCTGAGAGGAACATGTAAAATACATGTGGCTTGTCTTGGCTAATGTATTGATATGGGAGCTAAGGGAAGGACTTAATGGCCAGGCTGGCTGGCTCACACAGTTAACTCTGCTTTTTCTTCTAGCTACTCCTTTCATCTGAATTATTGAACAGTGTAATACCTGACGACTGTCATAGCTGCTTCTTATTCTCCCTGGATCTTTCGCTTTTCATCTCTATTTAGTCATATTCACCGCTCCCTTTCTCTATTCACCTTTCTCTTTACCGTTCTTTCTCTTCTTCCATCATTTTCTGTATATACAGTGGGGAGAACAAGTATTTGATACACTGCCGATTTTGTAGGTTTTCCCACTTACAAAGCATGTAGAGGTCTGTAAAATCCAGAACATCCAGAAAATCACATTGTATGATTTTTAAGTAATTCGTTTGCATTTTATTGCATGACATAGGTATTTGATACATCAGAAAAGCAGAACTTAATATCTGGTACAGAAACCTTTGTTTGCAATTACAGAGATCATATGTTTCCTATAGTTCTTGACCAGGTTTGCAGACACTTCAACAGGGATTTTGGCCCACTCCTCCATACATACCTTCTCCAGATCCTTCAGGTTCTGGGGCTGTTGCTGGGCAATATGGACTTTCAGCTCCCTCCGAATATTTTCCATTGGGTTCAGGTCTGGAGACTGGCTAGGCCACTCCAAAACATTGAGATGCTTCTTACGGAGCCACTCCTTAGTTGCCCTGGCTGTGTGTTTTGGGTCGTTGTCATGCTGGAAGACCCAGCCACTACCAATCTTCAATGCTCTTACTGAGGGAAGGAGGTTGTTGGCCAAGATCTCACGATACATGGCCCCATCCATCCAATCCTCAATACGGTGCAGTCGTCCTGTCCCCTTTGCAGAAAAGCATCCCCAAAGAATGATGTTTCCACCTCAATGCTTCACGGTTGGGATGGTGTTCTTGGGGTTGTACTCATCCTTCTTCTTCCTCCAAACACCAATCTCGAACAAACCATTTCTGTATGGACCTCGCTTTGTGCACAGGGGCATTGTCATCCTGAAACAGGAAAGGGCCTTCTCCAAACTGTTGCCACAAAGTTGGAAGCATAGAATCGTCTAGAATGTCATTGTATGCTGTAGCGTTAAGATTTCCCATCACTGGAACTAAGGGGCCTAGCACAAACCATGAAAAACAGCCCCAAACCATTATTCCTCCTCCACCAAACTTTGCAGTTGGCACTATGCCTTCGGGCAGGAAGCGTTCTCCTGGCATCTGCCAAACTCAGATTTGTCAGTCTGACTGCCAGATGGTGAAGCGTGATTCATTACTCCAGATAAAGCATTTCCACTGCTCCAGAGTCCACTGGCGCCAAGCTTTACACCACTCCAGCCGACGCTTGGCATTGCGCATGGTGATCTTAGGCTTGTGTGCAGCTGCTCAGTCATGGAAACCCATTGCATGAATCTCCCGATGAACAATTATTGTGCTGACGATGCTTCCAAAGGCAGTGTGGTACTCGGTAAAGAGTGTTGCAACCGCAGACAGATGATTTTTACTCACTACGCACTTCAGCACTTGGCAGTCTCGTTCTGTGAGCTTGTGTGCCCTACCACTTCGCGGCTCAGCCGTTGTTGATCTTAGACGTTTCCACTTCACAATAATAGTACTTACAGTTGACCTGACTTGTTGGAAAGGTGGCATCCTATGATGGTGCCACGTTGAAAGTCACGGAGCTCTTCAGTAAGATCATTCAATTATTTGATTTGATTGAACCTTTATTTAACTAGGCAAGTCAGTTTAAGAACAAATTCTGATTTACAATGACGGCCTGCACCGGTCAAACCCGGATGACGCTGGGCCAATTGTGAGCCGCTCTATGGGACTCCCAATCACAGCCAGTTGTGATACCGTCTCAAATCGAACCAGGGTCTGTAGTGACGCCTCTAGCACCTAGATGCAGTGCCTTAGACTACTGCACAACTCGGGAACCCAGTTCGAAAAAATAGGAATCTTCCACAATACCACTACACCAGCAGCGCTGCTGCCGTGCTGCTGTCAATGTTTGTCTATGGAGATTGCATGGCCATGTGCTCGATTTTATACACCTGTCAGTAACGAGTGCGTCTGAAATAGCCGAATCCACTAGTTTGAAGGGGTGTCCACATACTGCTGTATATATAGTGTATATATCTCCCTCTTTACCTCTCTCTTCCCTCTTCCATGTATAGTCAAAGGAAGGTGTAGATGATAGATTGTGTATCAGTGGCCTGCTGGTCCTGTGTTGGATCTGTTTGGTACGGGGTGAAGAGCACGCTAGGTTAAGCTTCTCTCCCCCCTCTCTGTCCCCCTATCTGCCCCTCCCCATCCTGGCTCAGAGTGTTCCGGTAGTGTTGACCTTGTAAAGACCACTTGACCTGCTCCAGCCACACAGCTCTGCTGTAATCTGAGCCACAGGGCTTTATGGCTGGGAGAAATAGACTCGGGGGTGAAGGAAGGAGGGATAGCACTTACGGATGGATTGGGAGAGGGTGGGCTGAGGAAGGAAAGAGAGAAGGGAGGTGAGCAAAGAGGGACTCAGATGGCTGTATTTGATGATGACCAGCAACCAGTACAAGCACCCAAGCACCTATAACCAGCCAGCCCATCACCTACAACAGAGTCATCTAAAGAGTAATACAATTGACCTGACCCTGATTTCCATCTGTTACATTATATTTATACAATTCACAAAATAACTGAAGGGGATTTGGAACTTATATGCAACATGAAATTCTTGAATTAAATATACAGTAGATGTATTTCCTGACTCTGTGTGTGTGTGTGTGTGTGTGTGTGTGTGTGTGTGTGTGTGTGTGTGTGTGTGCGTGCGTGTGTGTGTGTGTGTGTGTGTGTGTGTGTGTGTGTGTGTGTGTGTGTGTGTGTGTGTGTGTGTGTGTGTGTGTGTGTGTGTGTGTGTGTGTGTGTGTGTGTGTGTGTGTGTGTGCGTGCGTGCGTGCGTGCGTGCGTGCGTGTGTGTGTGTGTAGGCAGTATCCTTGGACAGGTCCCTGTATGCTAGATGACAGATGGATGGAGAGATGGAGACAGACTGAGAGAGGAGAGTAATAAAGGAGAGACGATAATTTAAGAAGCAGGCATGCATATCTGAAACTGGCCCTTACACCCTCCTCCACCTCCCTCTCTTTTTCCTGTGCGCCACGCTCACCAGCTCTCCATTTTTCTTTTTCTCCTCATTTCCTCTCCCTCTGCTAGACAATCAATTTCCGCCCCTGGCGTGGCAGAATCCATCCCCTCCCCTCCCAGCCCCCCTTCACCGCGCTGGTCAGGCGACTGAGGCTGACCTTTTCACCGATTCCTGTTATTAGAGAAACTGACATTCAAACCCCCGAGCCCCCAGGACACTGTAAGACTGCCGCACACGCACGCGCACACCAAACCCCTCTATCACCCATACCCCTACCACCCCACCCACGTACCCCCACTACCGCCACCATATACCCCCTTCACACATACACACATCCACATACCCCCAATTTAAGTCATTCACTGACAACAAACAAGATGAATCCATTGATATGACAATCCTTGGTAACACTGGTCCTCACGCGCCAGTAGTGTCTGCTAGTTTTCTCTTCTCCTTCTGGTTCTGAGCAATTTAAGTCCGTGATTGCTCAGATAATGGAACTTACTTAGTGTCATGCTGGTAAAAGAGGACCCAAAAGCGACTTAACAGAAGCAGAGTTTAATAATGTTCAAAACGGAATAACTGACATCCTCTAGATTTGTAGAGGGGAAAACAACTGGAGAAGCGGCCACAGACTGCAGGTCGCTTCGGGTAGGCGCAGGCCGTAGTCGACTGAGACACCTGCTCACACGCAGCGTCTGATGAAGGCACAAAACACGACAGAACAGGGTGATACACAATCACGGCAAAAAACACGACAGGACAGGGCGAAACGCAATCACAGCATGGAATATACAATATAAGGAACCGACGGAACAGGAACGGATTACAAAGGAATAAATAGGGAATCTAATCAGGGGAAAGGATCGGGAACAGGTGTGGGAAGACTAAATGATGATTAGGGGAATAGGAACAGCTGGGAGCAGGAACGGAACGACAGAGAGAAGAGAGAGCGAGAGAGTGAGAGAGGGAGGGGAGAGAGAGGGATAGAACCAAACAAGACCAGCAGAGGGAAACGAATAGCATGGGGAGCACAGGGACAAGACATGACAATAAATGACAAACATGACAGTACCCCCCACTCACCGAGCGCCTCCTGGCGCACTCGAGGAGGAATCCTGGCGGCAACGGAGGAAATCATCGATGAGCGAACGGTCCAGCACGTCCCGAGACGGAACCCAACTCCTCTCCTCAGGACCGTAACCCTCCCAATCCACTAGGTATTGGTGACCCCGTCCCCGAGAACGCATGTCCATAATTTTATGTACCTTGTAAATAGGTGCGCTCTCGACAAGGACGGGAGGGGGGGAGGGAAGACGAACGGGGGTGCGAAGAAAGGACTTAACACAGGAGACATGGAAGACAGGATGGACGCGACGAAGATGTCGCGGAAGAAGCAGTCGCACAGCGACAGGATTGACGACCTGGGAGACACGGAACGGACCAATGAACCGCGGAGTCAACTTACGAGAAGCTGTCGTAAGAGGAAGGTTGCGAGTGGAAAGCCACACTCTCTGGCCGCAACAATACCTTGGACTCTTAATCCTGCGTTTATTGGCGGCTCTCACCGTCTGTGCCCTGTAACGGCAAAGTGCAGACCTCACCCTCCTCCAGGTGCGCTCACAACGTTGGACAAACGCTTGAGCGGAGGGAACGCTGGACTCGGCAAGCTGGGATGAGAACAGAGGAGGCTGGTAACCCAGACTACTCTGAAACGGAGATAACCCGGTAGCAGACGAAGGAAGCGAATTGTGAGCGTATTCTGCCCAGGGGAGCTGTTCTGCCCAAGACGCAGGGTTTCTGAAAGAAAGGCTGCGTAGTATGCGACCAATCGTCTGATTGGCCCTCTCTGCTTGACCGTTAGACTGGGGATGAAACCCGGAAGAGAGACTGACGGACGCACCAATCAAACGACAGAACTCCCTCCAAAACTGTGACGTGAATTGCGGACCTCTGTCTGAAACGGCGTCTAACGGGAGGCCATGAATTCTGAATACATTCTCAATAATGATTTGTGCCGTCTCCTTAGCGGAAGGAAGTTTAGCGAGGGAATGAAATGTGCCGCCTTAGAGAACCTATCGACAACCGTCAGAATCACAGTCTTCCCCGCAGACAAAGGCAGACCGGTAATGAAGTCTAAGGCAATGTGAGACCATGGTCGAGAAGGAATGGGAGCGGTCTGAGACGACCGGCAGGAGGAGAGTTACCCGACTTAGTCTGCGCGCAGTCCGAACAGGCAGCCACGAAACGGCGCGTGTCACGCTCCTGAGTCGGCCACCAAAAGCGCTGGCGAATAGAC
The DNA here is from genome assembly GCF_021184085.1 of Oncorhynchus gorbuscha. NCBI lineage: Eukaryota > Metazoa > Chordata > Actinopteri > Salmoniformes > Salmonidae > Oncorhynchus > Oncorhynchus gorbuscha. The sequence continues at coordinate 17,479,112 of NC_060180.1, read as the reverse complement.
GCAAGAGTGCCTCGAACACCGGGATGACCCGCTAACTTGGCAGAGTGAGCCCACTGAAGAACAGCCAGACGAGTGGAAACAGGAACGAAAAGGAGGTTACTAGGACAAGCGCGCGGCGACGCAGTGTGCGTGAGTGCTTGCTTAACCTGTCTTTCAATTCCCCAGACTGTTAACCCGACAACACGCCCATAAGGAAGAATCCCCTCGGGATCAGTAGAAGCCACAGAAGAACTAAACAGACGGGATAAGGCATCAGGCTTGGTGTTCTTGCTACCCGGACGGTAAGAAATCACAAACTCGAAACGAGCGAAAAACAACGCCCAACGAGCTTGACGGGCATTAAGTCGTTTGGCAGAACGGATGTACTCAAGGTTCTTATGGTCTGTCCAAACGACAAAAGGAACGGTCGCCCCCTCCAACCACTGTCGCCATTCGCCTAGGGCTAAGCGGATGGCGAGCAGTTCACGGTTACCCACATCATAGTTGCGCTCAGATGGCGACAGGCGATGAGAAAAATAAGCGCAAGGATGAACCTTATCGTCAGACTGGAAGCGCTGGGATAGAATGGCTCCCACGCCTACCTCTGAAGCGTCAACCTCGACAATGAATTGTCTAGTGACGTCAGGAGTAACGAGGATAGGAGCGGACGTAAAACGTTCTTTTAGAAGATCAAAAGCTCCCTGGGCGGAACCGGACCACTTAAAACACGTCTTGACAGAAGTAAGAGCTGTGAGAGGGGCAGCAACTTGACCGAAATTACGAATGAAACGCCGATAGAAATTAGCGAAACCTAAAAAGCGCTGCAACTCGACACGTGACCTTGGAACGGGCCAATCACTGACAGCTTGGACCTTAGCGGAATCCATCTGAATGCCTTCAGCGGAAATAACAGAACCGAGAAAAGTAACGGAGGAGACATGAAAAGAGCACTTCTCAGCCTTTACGTAGAGACAATTCTCTAAAAGGCGCTGTAGAACACGTCGAACGTGCTGAACATGAATCTCGAGTGACGGAGAAAAAATCAGGATATCGTCAAGATAGACAAAAACAAAAATGTTCAGCATGTCTCTCAGAACATCATTAACTAATGCCTGAAAAACAGCTGGCGCATTGGCGAGACCGAACGGCAGAACCCGGTACTCAAAATGCCCTAACGGAGTATTAAACGCCGTTTTCCACTCGTCCCCCTCTCTGATGCGCACGAGATGGTAAGCGTTACGAAGGTCCAACTTAGTAAAGCACCTGGCTCCCTGCAGAATCTCGAAGGCTGATGACATAAGGGGAAGCGGATAACGATTCTTAACCGTTATGTCATTCAGCCCTCGATAATCCACGCAGGGGCGCAGAGTACCGTCCTTCTTCTTAACAAAAAAGAACCCCGCCCCGGCCGGAGAGGAAGAAGGCACTATGGTGCCGGCGTCAAGAGACACAGACAAATAATCCTCGAGAGCCTTACGTTCGGGAGCCGACAGAGAGTATAGTCTACCTCGAGGAGGAGTGGTCCCCGGAAGGAGATCAATACTACAATCATACGACCGGTGAGGAGGAAGGGAGTTGGCTCGGGACCGACTGAAGACCGTGCGCAGATCATGATATTCCTCCGGCACTCCTGTCAAATCGCCAGGTTCCTCCTGAGAAGTAGGGACAGAAGAAATGGGAGGGATGGCAGACATTAAACACTTCACATGACAAGAAACGTTCCAGGATAGGATAGAATTACTAGACCAATTAATAGAAGGATTATGACATACAAGCCAGGGGTGACCCAAAACAACAGGTGTAAACGGTGAACGGAAAATCAAAAAGACATAGTCTCACTGTGGTTACCAGATACTGTGAGAGTTAAAGGTAGTGTCTCAAACTTGATACTGGGAAGATGACTACCATCTAAGGCAAACATGGGCGTAGGCCTGTCTAACGGTCTGAAAGGAATGTTATGTTTCCGAGCCCATGCTTCGTCCATGAAACAACCCTCAGCCCCAGAGTCAATCAAAGCACTGCATGTAGCACCCGAACCGGTCCAGCGTAGATGGACCGACATAGTAGTACAAGATCTAGATGAAGGGACCTGAGTAGTAGCGCTCACCAGTAGCCCTCCGCTTACTGATGGGCTCTGGCCTCTTACTGGACATGAAATAACAAAATGTCCAGCAACTCCGCAATAGAGGCACAGGCGGTTGGTGATCCTCTGTTCCCTCTCCTTATTCGAGATGCGAATCCCTCCCAGCTGCATGGGCTCAGTCTCAAAGCCAGAGGAGGGAGATGGTTGCGATGCGGAGCAGGGAAACACCGTTGATGCGAGCTCTCTTCCACGAGCCCGGTGACGAAGATCTACCCGTCGTTCTATGCGGATGGCGAGAGCAATCAAAGAGTCCACATCTGAAGGAACCTCCCGGGAAAGAATCTCATCCTTAACCGCTGCGTGGAGTCCCTCCAGAAAACGAGCGAGCAGCGCCGGCTCGTTCCACTCACTAGAGGCAGCAAGAGTGCGAAACTCAATGGAATAATCCGTTATGGACCGTTCACCTTGGCATAAGGAAGCCAGGGCCCTAGAAGCCTCCTCACCAAAAACTGAACGGTCAAAAACCCGAATCATCTCCTCTTTAAAGTTCTGGAATCTGTTAGAGCAATCAGCCCTTGCCTCCCAGATAGCTGTGCCCCATTCTCGAGCCCGGCCAGTAAGGAGTGAAATGACGTAAGCAACCCGAGCTCTCTCTCTAGAGTATGTGTGGGGTTGGAGAGAGAACACAATCTCACACTGCGTGAGAAAGGAGCGGCACTCAGTGGGCTGCCCGGAGTAGCAAGGTGGGTTATTAACCCTGGGTTCTGGAGGCTCGGCAGGCCAGGGAGTAACAGGTGGCACGAGACGTAGACTCTGGAACTGTCCAGAGAGGTCGGAAACCTGAGCGGCCAGGTTCTCCACGGCATGGCGAGCAGCAGACAATTCCTGCTCGTGTCTGCCGAGCATGGCTCCTTGGAACTCGACGGCAGTGTAACGAGCGTCTGAAGTCGCTGGGTCCATTCCTTGGTCGGTTCCTTCTGTCATGCTGGTAAAAGAGGACCCAAAAGCGACTTAACAGAAGCAGAGTTTAATAATGTTCAAAACGGAATAACTGACATCCTCTAGATTTGTAGAGGGGAAAACAACTGGAGAAGCGGCCACAGACTGCAGGTCGCTTCGGGTAGGCGCAGGCCGTAGTCGACTGAGACACCTGCTCACACGCAGCGTCTGATGAAGGCACAAAACACGACAGAACAGGGTGATACACAATCACGGCAAAAAACACGACAGGACAGGGCGAAACGCAATCACAGCATGGAATATACAATATAAGGAACCGACGGAACAGGAACGGATTACAAAGGAATAAATAGGGAATCTAATCAGGGGAAAGGATCGGGAACAGGTGTGGGAAGACTAAATGATGATTAGGGGAATAGGAACAGCTGGGAGCAGGAACGGAACGACAGAGAGAAGAGAGAGCGAGAGAGTGAGAGAGGGAGGGGGAGAGAGAGGGATAGAACCAAACAAGACCAGCAGAGGGAAACGAATAGCATGGGGAGCACAGGGACAAGACATGACAATAAATGACAAACATGACACTTAGTTCCCATGGTCTGAATCAATCAGTCACTGGCTATCAAGGGTCGGAGGCAGTGGAGGCTGTTGAGGGGAGGATGGTTAATAATAAGGGCCTGAATGGAGCAAATGGAATGGCATCAAACACCTGGAAACCATGTGTTTAATGTATTGGATACCATTCCACTGATCCTGCTCCAGTTGTTACCACGAACCCGTTCTTGTCATGTTTTGTCTTAGATTGTCTTGTCATTTTGCTTTTCCCTCTGTTCATTTTCCCCCTGCTGGTCTTTTTAGGTTCGTTCCCCTTTTTCTCTCTCCCTTCCTCTCTCTCTTCTCTCTATCGTTCCGTTCCTGCTCCCAGCTGTTCCTATTCCCCTAATCAATCATTTAGTCTTCCCACACCTGTTCCCGATCCTTTTCCCTGATTAGAGTCCCTATTTCTCTCCTTGTTTTCCGTTCCTGCCCTGTCGGATCCTTGTCTATTGTTCACCGTGCTGTGTCTATGTATCGCCCTGTCGTGTCGTGTTTCCCTCAGATGCTGCGTGGTGAGCAGGTGTCTGAGTCTGCTACGTTCAAGTGCCTTCCCGAGGCAACCTGCAGTTCTTGATCAAGTCTCCAGTCTGTTCTCGTCATTACGAGTAGAATTATGCCTTTTGATTGTAAAGTTACTTTTCTGGATTAAAAACTCTGTTTTCGCCAAGTCGCTTTTGGGTCCTCATTCACCTGCATAACAGTTCTCCCCAATTAAGGTGCCACCAACCTCCTGTGGTCGGAAATGCTTATTGAATAGAGCTCCAACACATACATTTATCAGAGTCACAATCAATCCCATTCAACAAAATGTGGGTCAGGTGTTTCCAAGCTTTCTGTGGAGCGTTTGAGTGTACAGACCTGTTCTATGGAATTACTCAGGGAAATTTTGACCGTATCATTTTATGCCACACTACATTCCTCATAAGTTAAACACCACGTTAGCAGTGGGAGGCTGCACCTGTGCTGTGCGTGTGCGTGTGCGTGTGCGTGTGCGTGTGCGTGTGCGTGTGCGTGTGTGTGTGTGTGTGTGTATGCGTGCGTGCGTGCGTGCGTGCGTGTGTGTATGTGTGTGTATGTGTGTGTGTGTATGTGTGTGTGTGCGTGTGTGTGTGTGTGTGTTTTGTGCAAGCCTGTGTGTGTAAAGCGCTGGGGGACAATACACACATGTTGAGTGACACTGCTCCTTTCAGCTTGTTCAAAGGAAAACTTAGGTCCACAGACTCTTGAATTAAGGTTTCCCACCAATAGATGTGCTCATTCCTTCCAGAATATACTGTAGAATAGCTTCTGTCCCAATAGACTTGGACACATCCCCTTAGAAACATAAAACAGAGCATTGAAGTAAAAATAAATAGAATTATCTTTGGTTGGAGTTTTTAAGTGTTCTCATTAAACACCCATTAGCACTCTGGTTTAATGACCATTTCAGAAGAGAATGAAAGGATGAAAAGGAGGAAGAGAAGGAGATGGAGGGAAAAAGTGAGAAGTGAGAGGAAAATTATTCTAATTTACATATGGGGAAATGTAACTGCTTTTTAATCCCAAACAGGCTGTTTATGCTGTGGCCAGATCAGAGTCAGGGATGTGTGTGTGTGTGTGTGTGTGTGTGTGTGTGTGTGTGTGTGTGTGTGTGTGTGTGTGTGTGTGTGTGTGTGTGTGTGTGTGTGTGTGTGTGTGTGTGTGTGTGTGTGTGTGTGTGTGTGTGTGTGTGTGTGTGTGTGTGTGTGTGTGTGTGTGTGTGTGTGTGTGTGTATGGTTCATGCCATGAACACACACCCTCTCCCCTTCGCCTCAGTGAGTGGTGTCTCTGTGTGATTCTGGGGGTAATTGTTACTATTGTAATCCGCCAGATGAGGTTTTAATAGTATCACCAATGCGTTGTAATGATAAACCCTTCCCAATCAGCAGTGTCTTTAAACAACAGCACTGAGCAAATAAATACTACAGTACACAGATATGGCTAGAAGTGTGTGTGTGTGTGTGTGTGTGTGTGTGTGTGTGTGTGTGTGTGTGTGTGTGTGTGTGTGTGTGTGTGTGTGTGTGTGTGTGTGTGTGTGTGTGTGTGTGTGTGTGTGTGTGTGTGTGTGTGTGTGTGTGTGTGTGTGTGAGGTCTTGCGTGCGGGCGTATTTACTTACCTAGAGCCTTTCAGCGTCACTCAGCACTCAGATCACTGGCGGGCGAGGTCGATAACAGGTGTGTGTGTGTGTGTGTGTGTGCGTGCGTATGTATGCCGTGTGAGAGTCTGCGTGTGTGTTTGTGCAAACGTGTGGCCTGGCCAGTAGAACAGGTCAAGCATGTGACCAACCGGCGCTCAGGGGCTAAGGGTGTGTGGCATAGAAACGGTCTTCTGGGGAACGGTGAGAAAAGTTTCACCAGGCCAAGTGTGTCTGTGCAAGCATGTGTGTTCATGTGGTGTGTGTGTTTGGAACACAATGTGCCTGAGGGTATAGGGAAGGAGGGAACATACCAGTTCTTCTCTTTTCTTCACTCTCCTCATCCCTCTCTTCCACTACTCACAAAGCAGAAACCTGGTGACCTGACTTACTTCCTTCCCACCTGTGAAGACAGCAACAACTACACTGACATACCGTACAGAGGAACAGACTACCGCAAAGTTGAATAATTAACTATTTTATAGGTATACCCCTATGTCCAATATATGTATGTGGTAAAAAAAATGTTTTTTAAAGATCTAGACATATTTTGTGACACAAAAGGGCTGACATGCAGGGATTGTTGTTCTTGTGTGATCACATAGTATGCAGACTTCAACAAACAGCCCTACACATTGATCCAAGATGGCTACCAAGAACCACAGGGACACAGTTTCCCATGGATGACCAGATTACACACAGGACCTCAAACGACTGGTGCAGCACAGAGGCAGGCGGTGGAGACCACTGATTCTTCACTTAAACTCAGACATGCCATGCCTCCTACTCCCACTCACTAACACACACTCTTTCACACAATGTTTCAGACGTTTCCTCTTCCCCCCCGCTGGGCAACAAAGGTGCACAGTCATGTGAAACCCAATCTTAAAGCCCACAGAACTGACCTGTAACTGCTACTACACACACACACACACACACACACACACACACACACACACACACACACACACACACACACACACACACACACACACACACACACACACACACGGGAGGGGAGATTGAGAGACTTTGAAGTTGTACATTTAAAGTTAGAATACCTCCCTATCATAGGTCACGGTTAACTGTGCGTAGAAGGCTTCTGTCGCGTGTGTGAGCGTGTATGTAGGAGTGTGAGTGCGTGTGTGGGAGTGTGAGCGAGTGTGTGAGTGAGTGTGAGAGCGTATGTGGGTGTGTGAGCGTGTGTAAGCGAGTGTGAGGGTGTGTGAGCGGGTGTGTGAGTGTGTGTGGGAGCGTGTGTGGGCGAGTGAGCACGTGAGCGCGTGTGTGGGCGTGTGAGTGTGTGAGCGTGAATGTGTGGGTGTGTGCGTGTGTGTGTGTGAGCGAGTGTGAGCATGAATGTGTGTGTGAGGGTGTGTGAGCGGGTGTGTGAGTGTGTGTGGGAGCGTGTGTGGGCGAGTGAGCACGTGAGCGTGAATGTGTGGGTGTGTGCGTGTGTGTGTGAGCGAGTGTGTGAGTGAGTGTGAGAGCGTATGTGGGTGTGTGAGCATGAATGTGTGTGTGAGCGTGTGTAAGCGAGTGTGAGAGTGTATGTGGGTGTGTGGGTGTGTGGGTGTGTGGGTGTGTGAGAGCCTATGTGGGTGTGTAAGCATGTGTGAGAGCGTGTGTGGGTGTGTGTGAGAGTGTATGTAGGTGTGTGAGGGAGAGCGTGTGTGTGAGCTTGTATGAGAGTGTATGTGGGTGTGTGTGAGCGTGTGTGAGAGTGTATGTGGGTGTGTAATCTTGTGTGAGAGCGTTTGTGGGTGTGAGAGCGTATGTGGGTGTGTGAGCGTGTGTGAGAGCGAAGCGTGGGTGTGTGAGAGCGTATGCGGGTGTGTGAGCGTGTGTGAGAGTGTGTGTGGGTGTGTGAGCGTGTGTGAGAGCGTATGTGGGTGTGTGGGTGTGTGAGGTGTGTGAGAGCGTATGTGGGTGTGTGGGTGTGTGAGGTGTGTGAGAGCATATGTGGGTGTGTGGGTGTGTGAGGTGTGTGAGAGCATATGTGGGTGTGTGGGTGTGTGAGCATGTGTGTGGGTGTGTGGGTGTGTGAGTATGTGTGAGAGAGTATGTGGGTGTGTGAGCGTGTGTGAGAGCATGTGTGGGTGTGTGTGTGGGTGTGTGTGTGGGTGTGTGGGTGTGTGTGTGGGTGTGTGGGTGTGTGAGCGTGTGTGAGAGAGTATGTGGGTGTGTGAGCATGTGTGAGAGCGTATGTGGGTGTGTGGGTGTGTGAGCGTGTGTGTGAGCTTATGTAGGTGTGTGGGTGTGTGAGTGTGTGTGTGGGTGTGTAACGCCATACCAGTCTGGGGCTGCAAAGCACAGAAGGGTCACCTTTTAAACTTAACACAGAACACAGTGAGTTCTAGACAACACAGATGGTATTACTGCCCTGTTCCCTCCCCTCCACACACACACACACACACACACACACACACACACACACACACACACACACACACACACACACACACACACACACACACACACACACACACACACACACACACACACACACACACACACACACACACACACATTAGGTCAGCTCAGCTGTCCTCATGCATTCCCTCTGTTTTCAGCTTGCTAAGGTGACCTGGCCCCCTCGTCTGTGCAGCTGCAATTAACCCCACCAGCCATGGCTGTGTGTAGTTAAAACATACTCATTCTCTGGAATACGGAGGTTTTATCACACACACACACAGACGCACATGTACAAACAAAGACACACACAGAGGCACACAGACATATACAAACGCACACGGACACACACACACACACACACACACACACACACACACACACACACACACACACACACACACACACACACACACACACACACACACACAGACACACACACACACACACACACACACACACACACACACACACACACACACACACACACACACACACACACACACACACACACACACACACACACACACAGATAAGCTCCTGTCTTTTATCCAGCTCTAGCCAGTGGATTTTCCAGTGGCCTGGCCTGGAGGTGAGGCCTCTCTATGGGGTCACAGTAGAAAGATAAGCCCTGGATGAGACCCAACCATTGAGACCAAGGGTGTACTTTACGGAGTCAGTGTGAAGGCATAGGGGACAGATAGTGTCTGTTTTGTCTACTTCTATGACATGGACACCAGGGGTGTCCAAGAGGTCTCTACGCTGTCTGCATTCCAGTCTCCATTCATTCCTCCCCTGACAATGAATTTGAACTTGAGACACAGATTTAGAGAGGGGGAGTGGTGAAATAAGAGTGGGGGAGGGAGTCGTCGTGATTGTGGTCGTCGCCCCCCCCCCCCCCCCCTTATCCCCACTGTCAACAATCTCTGACCTTTGAACTCCAAACTGGGGGTAGACATCTCCCGCCTACCCTCCCCTCTCTGCCCATCCCCCCTCCAACCCTGCAGCAGCCTAGTCTCAACTTTATCTGTGGTGTCAACACCTTGCATTCCTAGGCTCCTTGTCTATCTATAGACTTTAACCTTCCTGGGCTCAGCAAACAGCCTTGGCCAGGACAAGGCCAGAAATGATCAGTCACGCCATCCACAGACAGAAAGAGAGGGGAGGGGGCGTGGTCAAGAGAGCGTAAGGATTGAGAGAAAGAGAGAAATAGAGAGAAAAAGAGAAAGAGAGGTAGATAGCCAAAGGAGGAGGAGACAGAGGGTGGGGGATAGGGGAAGAGAGCGAGATCTAGGGAGACAGAGGGTAGGGGATAGGGGAAGAGAGCGAGATCTAGGGAGACAGAGGGTAGGGGATAGGGGAAGAGAGCGAGATCTAGGGAGACAGAGGGTAGGGGATAGGGGAAGAGAGCGAGATCTAGGGAGACAGAGGGTGGGGGATAGGGGAAGAGAGCGAGATCTAGGGAGACAGAGGGTGGGGCATAGGGGAAGAGAGCGAGATCTAGGGAGACAGAGGGTGGAGGATAGGGGAAGAGAGCGAGATCTAGGGAGACAGAGAGCAACAGAGAAGGATTTATGATGAAGTCACACGGTGATGGCCAGTCAAGGCCAGGGGCACTGATAAGGCTTTGAACTTTGAACTTTCCCTCCGTAGCCTTACAAGTCACAATCACACCAAAGAACATACACCAAGATTAACTGACATCCAGTGTTGAACCCAATGGACTGTTATCAACTGAAGACATCAACGATTTCTTGTGTCTGTCCTGCGCCAAAAGCTGAACGTGCTTCACATGTAGAATGGCTGTGTTTTGATTGAATGTGTGTGGCACATCGTCTCTGAATTCTACACCTCCCTTTGGGCTGGATTTGGGCCTTTCTGAGATAGTGAAGGCTATGATTTGCCCATGCTGGGCTTTTTGTGAGCGTTTAACACCTGTTTATTACATGGTTATTAAATGTTCAATAAGGATGAGGCACAAAATCACAGTAATATCAACAATAGATATCTTCGGATCAATCTGTCTCATTAATCAATAATTCCAATATAAATACCATTTTGGGAGTGTTCCATTTAAGCACTGATCTAGGATCTGTTTATATTTCCCAATCCTACTGTAGCCTTCACCATTAGCAAGGAAAACACATAACTGACCTTAGATCAGCAGTTAGAGTCAACCTCTTACTTAGCTTTATGTATCTGCCCTGCGTCCATTATTCAGTGGTTGTGTAGAGTAATGGTCAGTGAGTGGCTATTAAGTAGCATTTACTTTGTGTCCATCTCAACTATACCACTGTGGTCAGATTCATACTGTATAGACATGCACAGGATAAGCATGTAGGCTGCTGTACATGGTAGATGCATTTAATTAAAGAAGCCAGGCACTGTAATGTATGCAATACAGCCACAGATATGCATGCACACAAGCATGCGAGTACGGACACACACAGACAGACACACACACACATACACGCACACACGCACACGCACACACACACACACACACACACACACACACACACACACACACACACACACACACACACACACACACACACACACACACACACACACACACACACACACACACACACACACACACACACACACACACACACACACACACACACACACACACACACACACACACACAAACTTTGACCACATTCTATTCAGCAACGCTCCCAGGCCAAATAACAAAACCACAGCCTGTGAAAACACGCTTTCTTCAGTCTTTGGAGAATCTTCAACTGTAAAACACTGGCGGGAGAAACATCCATGGGAGTTTATGGGGACTGTGGGTCATGCTTGTATAGATTTTATAACAGTGACAAATGCATTATGCTTTAAACGTAAACTAGCTTCTGGAGCCCCAGTAAAGCTGCAAAGGCCTGAATGCTTTGTGAGTTTATAACACAATGAATATATCACAAAGGGAGATAGAAAAAATAGAGCTGATTTATTTTATTTGCCTGGCCGGCTCTGCCAGAGGCCAGTCGCATTGTTCAACAAGGAGAAAAGAGGCGACCGCTGCTGCTATGGCTCCAGGAGCACTGAAAAAGGAGGAAGTAATGTAAAGCTTTGTGGCTCACCCACATGCTCACATGAAACAGAGCCTCAAAACAAGTGGCTGTTGTTTATGAAGAACAAAACACACACTTGTTGTTCTTGTGGAGAATGCTTTTTCTAATACACTAAGTGAGCGCTAGTAGATGAACACAGCTGCCAGGTGTCATTGTCTGTCCTACAAGGGGGATCTAATGTTTGAGTTGGAATGGGTGGCGGTTGGTGGAGGCTATTATGATGGATGGATTTTGACAGATGTATTACTTTTCAATAAGTCTGAGTAAACAGGGAGAGGTAATGATATTTAAGTAAACTTTGGTGGGCTGATACATAGAAAGAGTGGTGGTTGCCAGGGCCAGCATCAGCCATAAGCAACATTGGTGGCCGTTTAGGGCCCTCGGCCGCGAGGAGGATCCAATTTTTTTTTTTTAATTAAAGAACTTACTGCTGGGAATCAGAATAGTAGAATACACAAGGTGCAAGTTCAACATTTGGTTGTGCATCAGCAGTTTTGCTCTTGTTATGTCAGATAACATTTTTTACATTGATAAGTTAGTCTAGCCAGCTATCTCATTGTAGCAACCATTGTAGCAACCAAATCTCACTTAGGGCCCCCAAAAGGCTAGGGCCGGCCCTGGTGGTGGCAGTGACGTTGGGAATGGGGCATAGTTACAGAAAAGGGAAGGGCGAGAGGGATGGACACTACCAGCAACATGAGTCCCGTTGAGGAGTGACATGTACTGTATGTAACATGTATGTGCTCAGAGATGGCGTGAAAACTGTCTGCAGTCACGCCACTAAAGCTGCTACCTACAGATACAAACACACACACACTTACACTGGCTCGGCTATCCTGGCCCAACAGGTTAGGTGACACAGCACATGTCACATGACCCTTGTACATCCATTGCTGAGCCTGTCACTCCCCCTCTCCCCCTCAGGGCAAAACAAACCAGTGCAGTGCCAGAGGGAAGGGAAGGGCGAGGAGGAACAGGGGGAGGCATGTGGGAAAGTTCAGCAAGTCCGGGTACAGCTCAAGACTGTATGACCTCATTTAGACACACATGCTGTAGAAGCTGAGGAGGGCAACCATGACACCAGTATGGTCCCCAATTCATATAGGCATATGCATACTCTAGACAATTGTGACACACAAACACACACACACACACACACACGCATGCATCATAGGAGGTAGCTGAGGGGAGAACTGCTCATAATAATGGCCGGAACGGAGCAAATGGAATGACAAACACATTGAAACCACGTGTTTGATGTATTTGATACCATTCCACGTCATCCACACACTTGGCCTGCTCCAAATATCTAGCCACATGACGCACAAACAACAGAATTATACTTTCATTTTTTTATTAATTGTTTTTCAATAAAGGGACAAAATGGGTGTGTGAACAGGATAATGCAGACAACTGCCAGAAAACACAGACAGTGGTTTTCCCAATACAACTGAACAGAGACCAGAAACAAAACACAACAAAAAGAGCTAAATTTGTCCAATGACCTTAGGCCACTCTTTAAAAAATAAAGAAATAATATTATAACCAAAAATAAAAATAAAACAAAAAATGATCCATTCCACGCCTCTGTTTTGAACAGAGCATAGGCAATAATAAATAGTAACTCCCATAGTAAAAGATAAAGGTCAAGTTCAAGTTACAACAAACAGCTCTCAGAACAAGAATAGAAAATGCTGATAACAAAATATTCCGCATTGCCATTTACAAAAAAGTCTCAACTCAAGCAGGCTTCTCCCAGTCTCCATTTCATTTTCATTTTTAAATATGCTTTGCATATGAAAGTATATCCAATCTAAATATAAAGCACCATTTAGTATTTGGCAATGAAAAAAACCCTGCAAAACATTGATTATTTTTCAAATTCATTTATTTTGACGCTTTTTTAAATCGATGTACTGCATATGAAGTAAGTTCATTTTTTTTCTTCTTAAGATGTTGGAATGTAGTCAGGTGGGAAAGACAGAAGCACAAAACTAAACAGCCTGACGTCAGCTTGCATTACTGCTTACAGAATGGCAGCAGGGGGAGGAGGTCCAAACCAAACCAAAGAAGATATGTACAACCACCTGTGAAAGCAGGAACCAGCGCGGCGCGGCAGCCATCTTATGGCCCACTGCGCCCAATGCCACATACTTCATTTTTTTTTAATTGTGTTTTCTTTCATTTCTTTAAACATACAAATAATTTGCACTATATTATCCTGCCAAATTAAAAATATATACCGTGGCAGCTTGTTTTTTTTTCACTACCAAAAAAGGTACGTAAATACCTCTAAAGAGAACAAGCAACAGTTAAAAATACGAGCCTCAATATAAATACTATAGTGCCTACGCTAAGTGAACATTGAATTCAAATACCATTCTAGACATACAGAAAAAAGTAGACCATAAATGTGTTTAAGCATAGGAATTGACATGAGTGTGCATCTTCCTATATTTAAGTTCTCTGTTATATATTCATATATCATCTTAAGCCTTTCCCCAATGCAAATTTCATTCAACCTGAAGAGCCGCGAAGAGCCAAGGCAAAATAAAAAGTCACTGATTTTTTTTCTCCATTCTATATATACTGTGATCGGGTCTTGAACACCACCAAGACAGAGAGGAAAAGATAAACAACAACAAACTTAAATACAGTTTCCCCTAAAGATAATGACGTGTTATTTAAAAAAAAAAGTCATTTTAATATCTATACCAAAAAAAAGAAAAAGATTTGTACAAAAAGAAAAAATCTTGCAGTTTGAGCAGCAAGTTTGTTATCTAGCTGAGGGAGCTTTTACCCAGTCACACCACTGAGTGCTTTGCTGGGATTTCTTGGGGTTAAATAACAATGGTCAGAGGTGAAGGATTAGGGTCAAGGGGTGGGGGGGGTGGAGTTGCTGGCAACAGATTCTGTATTCGTCACTATATTAAACAACGGAATTTTAGTCATCAGTCAGCATTTTAGCAAGTTTTCCCTTAAGCGTATACCTGTAAACTGGGAAAATTGAACAGTGCAATTATAGGACAATTTTGTCCTATAAATGACAGTCTAACTTTAGACTGGACCGCTGTACCGACGTTGTACCAACGTTAGACACTTTTAGAGTATCTGTACAGACTCTGAGGCAGAGTGACAAGTGCTCTTTCACCATCGACTGGGGTGGATGTCTGCAACTCAACGAGGAAAAAAACTCCTTTCAAGTCAACACAAACAGCAAACAGTACAAAAACAGAAAGTTAATAAAGATCCATCTGCCCTGTATTACAAACCCCTGTATGATTATTTTGTCTCCTCCTTTTCAAGAGCCCTGGCATGGGTACAACTGCCATTCTTAAAGATGTTTTTCTTTTAAGTTTAGGCAATTCATAGATGGATAGAACGTTTAAATATATTGTAAAAAAAATTATATGTCAAATTTAAAAAAAGAAGAAAGAAATCCCCCCCCCCAAGCACACCATTCTGTTAGCTTCTAATTATTTGTAACTTTTCTGACTAGCTTGTATTCATTTGAATGTCCTCGTATCGTCTGGTGTGCTGGGAGCTTAGACACTGCCTGCACCCGCACTGATAAATCCAAGCAGCATCATAGGTTTGTGCTACTGCAAATACATGCCAGCTCTCAAGTCCTCAGAGCACTATAAAAGTCCCACGAATTTAGGATTGTACATTACAGAGCATCTTTGTGTTCAGTACCTCCGTACCAGAAATGAAATATACAAACAGTTCAGTTATACACAATACTGCCTGTACCGTGCCTGCTGAAAATCTCACAATTTAAAGATACTATAATACATAGCAGATCGGAAGATTATTAACCAATGCAGTTTCAAGATATCAAAGGCACTCTTTTTTTTTTGTTTTACCAAATGATAGTACAAATTCAAATCTTAAATCATCCTCGTCTTTTTGAAGTGATCCAAAGGCTGTCACTGCTTTGCCTTTAGTAATCAAGCCAATTCATAGATGATTTGTTTTAACCCCATAGGGACAGAACATGTTTTAGAAAGATGAAGGTTAAGTGCGATTCCCAGGTCGTCCAGAGAGGGTTAAGCTGAAGACTGTACATGATATGTGGTATGCAGCATGGTCGTTTCATTCTTGTCTTTTCTTTTTTGAAATAAAAACAGAACAAGAAAACAGCAACACATTTTACTCAACAACTAACCAACCAGGGACAATTTCATTTTTTTTTTTAATTAGCCAAAACATACCATGCATGCTGTCTAATTATCAAAAATGGGAAAGGATAATCGAAAAAGAAAATAAGTACACAACATGTAAATTATTGCACAAGAGAAAGGCTCGAAGTTTTGCGTCAATGCAATAGTATTGCCCCGATACAGATCATGCATTCAAGGAGTAATGGAAACGGGGTGTGCTGGTCCAGAGCACGTTGTCTTAGCTTCCACCGGACTGGTGAAAGAAGAAGGGGGAATGTACAGGGGACTGGGGAGGGAGGGAGGGAGGGCTGATGAAACCTCCACTACTCCGACTTAATTTCGGCACTCAAGGGGCGGTCACTATGCCATTTTTTCATGTGTTTTTCCAAGGTACTGTACACACTGAAGGGCATCTGACAGATCTCACACTTGAACACGTCCTTGCCGATCTGCCCGTGTGTTTTCATGTGGCGTGTGAGCTTACTGCTCTGGGCGCAGGCGTAGTTGCACAGCCCACACTTGTAGGGCCTCTCTCCCGTGTGGCTGCGCCGGTGCACCGTCAGGTTGCTGCAGTTCTTAAAAATCTTGCCACAGTACTCACAGGTGTCGCTGCGGCGGCTGCTGTCCTTGGAGCCAGGTCGAGTCAGCGGAGCCCCAAGGTGGGGCGTGCTCCCCCCGCTCCCCGTCCCGCTGCGGCCCGACACCCCCCCATCCAGTTCCCCAGGAGGGGTGGAGAAGCGCAGGCTGCCATTCTCCGACGAGTGCTCTGAGGGAGAAGAGGCAAAGGGCGATTGTCTGGAGTCCCCCGGGAAGTTCAGAAAAGGGTCCTTGAATTGTCGGGAGGCAGCGTATCCGGCCAGCCACTGGGAGTAGACGTTTTCTGTGTTGGGGATGGTGGGTGTAGGCAGGTCAAACTCCTTCTCCAGCTTGATGCGTTTGGAGAAGGGGCTAAGGGGGCTAGGGCTGCCCAGGAGCAGCTTCTTGGAGAGGCCCACCGAGGCAGCTTCGCTGGGGGATGTGCCACGCCCGTTGATGGCCACAGCCGATATGCAGCCCCCCTCACCACGGTCCGACTCCAGCGCTGAATCCTTGTCACACATCAGCCGTTGTGTGTGCTCGCGGTTTTGGTGGTGGTGTGTGTGGTTTTCTTGGCCCATCGCGCTGCGCTTGTGTGCGTGAAATGCTTCGCTGAAGTGCTGCATGCTGGCTGCCAACCCCATGCCCTGAATCACCTCAGGCAGCGAGCGAGGGATGGTACCCTCCTCTCCTCCTACCAGACGACCCACAACCTCCCCGTTCCCAATGCTGCCGTTGTTCTCATGGTGCCGCGCTGCCTCCAGACTCAAGCTGAAGTGGTAGCTGTTGTTGCTCCTCCTAGCTCCATCCACTTTCTCTTCTTCCTCCTCCTCCCCCTCCTCTTCCTCCTCTTCCCCCTCTTCTTCTTCTTCCTCCTCTTCCTCCTCCTCCTCTTCTTCCTCCTCCTCCCCATTCTCCCGGCGCAAGCGGTTGTTCTCACTCTTAAGCTTGGCCACCACTGACTTGAGGGCGCTGCTGGCGCTGCCCATTCGCTCGCTGGTGCCCGGCTCGGGTGAGGAGGCTGCAGAGAGTCCATCTTCTGACTTTTCAGCGTTGGGTGAGCCCGACTTGTGCATATGTGTCTTCATGTGGCGCTTGAGTTTGCTGGCCTGGGTGCAGGCGTGGTCACACAGACTGCACTTGTAGGGCTTCTCGCCCGTGTGGCTGCGCCGGTGCACGATGAGATTACTCTGGAACTTGAAGCTTTTGCCGCAGAACTCGCACGACTTGGTCTTCAGAGGAGTGGAAGGCTGGGGGCCCGAGGAGGGCAGCGGGGTGCTGGGGGTGGTATGAGAACCCGAAGGGGACTGCATGGAGGGAGGAAGGGGAGGGGGGGTGGACAGGTAGGGAGGCTTGCCCCCACCGCCACATCCTCCACCGGACTGGAATGGTTGGAGCAGCCGTTGCATAGGGCTGGGCCGGTTGGGAGAGTGGGGGGGAGTGGACCCTGAGGTGTTGCCCGCCAGCTCCCTCAGCCGGCGGGAGAAGTCCATGGCCGATGGGGGGTCCAGGGGCATGGGAGGGTTGAGGCGCAGCACCCTGTCGAAGGCACTCGGATGGTGGGCTGCCAGCGCTAGCTCCTCTGGGCTCAGGTGGTGGGGGTCCAGGTGGTGGCGCGGAGGGGGGCTGAAGAGAGGCGGCGTTGGGGGGAAACGCTGCTGTCCACCCACTCCGTCCCGGCCCCCCGAGCCTGGTCCTGGGATGCGGAGGAGGCTGAAGGGGCTGGCCTCGGAGGGCAGGTGGAGGCCGTGGAGGGGGGGCTGTGAGAGGCAGTCTGCACCCCCGCCCAGGGAGGAGGTTCTGCCCATGCGGGGGGTGAGGGGGCTGCCATGGCCGTGTTCGCTCTCCAGGTAGATGCGGAAGCCATGGGTATTCTGGGCGTGCTGGAGCAGGAACCAGGCGCTGCCGTAGGCCTGTTTACAGGTGGTGCAGGTGTAGGTACTGGGCTCTTCCTTACCTGCAGGGGGGACAGAGAGGAAGAGGGGACACAGAGTTAGACTCATGTTCACATCAATCAATTAATTAAATAATATACATTATTGATGACCAAAGGAAATGAGTTAGAGTTCAGCGCCATTCAGCTGTGCTGCATTTGACTCGTGCTTGACTGTCTTATGGATCAAATATATTTTTAGAAAGCCTCTAAAATTGTGGGGGGGGGGGTCACAGCTTCCTCTAGCCTGCTATGGGACAATGTTATCCCGGCTGACTGTGAGCAGCCTCTCAGCTTGCTACAAAGCAAACAATGACCGCTGTCTCTGCAGAGAACACACTCTGCAGAAAACCCACTCCCATTGATGTACAGAAATAACCCCTAACCCGAGAAACACAACCCCACTAAGCATAGCAGATACCACTACAATACTAAGGAGGACTAAGAAGTGTATGCCTCTAATTTTGGATTTGTTCATTTAGACAGAAGTCACATCGACACAGACCGAATAACTGTGTTATAATCCTTTACTCTGAATGGTGGTGCACACACACACACACACACACAAAGAAAAGCCTCTTGCGGTGCATAAATAGAACTGCCCTCTCAATCGCGGCCCAGTGAAGTAGTCCGCCGCTTGTGACAGCAAAGGAACATTTAAATCAATAATTGACTTTGAATGGCTCTCTGACAATGACCTGTGGTCTGCTTCACAATGCATGTGTAATCTCATTAAGGCCAGCCCGCTCCTCCATCAGCTCATTTGCAAGATTAGATCATAAACGGGCCGCCGCTGAAAGCCTTTCAATATGAAACCAGTTATATGGACGCAGACTCATGCACAGTCACACACACAGGCATGTACATGCGCGCACACACACACACACACACACACACACACACACACACACACACACACACACACACACACACACACACACACACACACACACACACACACACACACACACACACACACACACACACACACACACACACGGATATGAGAAACACCCAGTACTTATTATCCAATAAAGATTTCTGCTCCACTGCTCTGCTACCCTAAATACACAGATTCTCCTAAATGCCCACACATGCACATGCACATGCACACGCACACACACACACACACACACACACACACACACACACACACACACACACACACACACACACACACACACACACACACACACACACACACACACACACACACACACACACACACACACACAGAAATACAAACATTTAGACAGTAAACAGATGGATGCTGAAATGTGTAACTATAAGCATAGATAGGCATGGTAAAGCACACAATGAGAGTGGGGTGTTTTGTGGTATTTTTCTCCACCTGTCAGTCATTCAGCGCATGTTCCCAGG
>NC_060180.1:17439795-17454795 GCF_021184085.1 Oncorhynchus gorbuscha | reverse complement strand
CGCTCTCTTGATCCCTCCCTCCAGTGTGAAGCTCCATCTCTCTCTACCTCTCTTAAGCCCACTCCCTTTCTCTCTCTCCCTCTCACTTACCCTTTCTCTCTCTCTTTCTCTCTTTCCCTCTCTTTCCCTCTCTTTCCATCTCGTTCTCCTTCCGTCTTTCTCTGTGTGTTGTGGTGTCCTTGGTTATGCAGTGCAGATTCCACCTCTGTGTGAGATAGCGGTAATTGAGGTAATGGACCATCCCAGAAACAGGATTAGGGAATATGGCAGGAGAAAGGACAATGTGCCCTAATAGAATCTGGGAATTCTATCAGCGGCTTAGGCTTTTTAAGATCTCCTGAAAATATTTACGCGTGGACGTCACTTCGCCCCTGACCAACTCCGCAAATATATTACCTTCAATTAAAAGTGTGTCATGCAAATGTTCTATAATACTCAATTCTGTGAAAGCAAAAGTATGGCTGATCTTTATCACCATCATAACTAATTCTAGGTCACTAGGTAAAGCCCTCTACTTCGGCATAGTGAGTCTAGTCTGTATTATGTCGACCCGGCGCAGCTGCTCATGGTCCACAGAAACACACACACGCATCTTTGTCCTGTTCCAGACTCGCAGTGGTGCACCAATTGACTGACCACAAACAAAGCCCTGTTTGACCAACACGTCACAGACAAAGACGGAGAAGGGAAGTCCAGGGAAGAAGAGAGTCGGGAGGAATCGCAAGACACCAGCAGAATCTGACATCTCTAGACAATAAGCCTTAATCAATCTATTATACATACACACAGAGGAGAGAGAGACAGAGAGGCAGAGAAAGAGAGAGACAGAGAGACCGAGAGAGACAGAGACAGAGAGAGTGAGAGAGAGATACAGACACAGAGAGTAGAGACAGAGACAGAGAGAGAGAGACAGACAGAGAGAGAGAGAAGAGACAGAGACAGAGACAGAGAGAGAGAGAGAGAGAGAGAGAGAGAGAGAGAGAGAGAGAGAGAGAGAGAGAGAGAGAGAGAGAGAGAGAGAGAGAGAGAGAGAGAGAGAGAGAGAGAGAGAGAGAGAGAGAGAGAGAGAGAGAGAGACAGAGACAGAGACAGAGACAGAGACAGAGACAGAGACAGAGACAGAGAGAGAGAGAGAGAGAGAGAGAGAGAGAGAGAGAGAGAGAGAGAGAGAGAGAGAGAGAGAGAGAGACAGAGAGAGTTAGAGAGAGATACAGAGACAGAGAGTAGAGAGAGAGAGACAGAGAGAGAGAGAGAGAGAGAGAGAGAGAGAGAGAGACAGAGAGAGAGAGAGAGAGAGAGAGAGAGAGAGAGAGAGAGAGAGAGAGAGAGAGAGAGAGAGAGAGAGAGAGAGAGAGAGAGAGAGAGAGAGAGAGAGAGAGAGAGATACAGAGACAGAGAGTAGAGAGAGACAGAGAGAGAGAGAGAGAGAGAGAGAGAGAGAGAGAGAGAGAGAGAGAGACAGAGACTAAGAAAAAAGAAAGGAAGAGAAAGGAATCTTTTTTTGCCAGTGAATTGTTTCTGATCCATATCCTAAAACTCTGCAAATCAGTGTGAACGTGTTAATAACCGTGAAGTTGAAAGGTGAATCCCGATAGGAGAATTCCATGGGATTTTCATGCCGTAGTCTGTGTTCCTGTAGAATTCCCACTCCCCATTATCAGTGTAATCCCCGGAACACACAAGTCCCTCACGGAAAACCCAATTAGTAGCGTTGAGATTTCCACACGTACCTGACGCCCCATCTGTAATGGCTGTTAAAATGCAGAGAACACACACATATCAACAGGACCAGAGACAGAATAACGTGACAAAAGCAGACGTATTGGTCAGAACAAGGCCAAGCCAAGGAACTACTGTACTAACTGACATTTCTTCTTCTGAGTAGACCCTGATTCAGTAAGTGTGATATATCTTCTATTGATCTTCGTAGCCTAGCGGTTAGAGCGTTGGGTCAGTAACCGAAAGGTTGCTAATTCGAAACCCCTGAGCTAACAAGGTAAAAAATAGATGTAATAATTCCCGTGAGCAAGGCAGTTAACTGCCCACAACAACAGCTCCCTGGGAAGCCCCCTGCACCTCTCCAGAGGGTTTGGGTTAAAAGTGGAAGTCAGGTTTCAGTTGGACCTTGTGTGCAATTGACGACAAAAATAAATGTAATCCTTTAATCCTTTAAAGGCCAACAATTAATCTCATTCAACATTTTCGGAGAAACCTGTGGTATGCCATTCATCTATTATAGAGAAAAGGTATTTTGTGAATCTTATTTCCAAGGAATTGGAATGACTAAGCACTTAACTGGTCGGTTAAAATGACATTGTACTCTAGTAAGTAGTTTGAATTACCAAAGATTTCAATCCATAATTGGTGTCTGTCTGACTGTACACAATGTTTATGTCTGTTACACACTGTTAGTGTGTATGAATGGATCTGGCTGTACATATACTGTTGGACTGAATACTTTCTAATATAGGCTGGTGTCTGTATTGAGCAGAAATATCAATACTGTCTGTCCCAGTGTGTGTGTGTGTGTGTGTGTGTGTGTGTGTGTGTGTGTGTGTGTGTGTGTGTGTGTGTGTGTGTGTGTGTGTGTGTGTGTGTGTGTGTGTGTGTGTGTGTGTGTGTGCGCGCGTGCGTGCGTGCGTGCGTGCGTGCGTGTGTGTGTGTGTGTGTGTGTGTGTGTGTGTGTGTGTGTGTGTGTGTGTGTGTGTGTGCGTGTGTGTTCTTGTCACAGTTACCATGTGACCAATATATGTCAGAGAGAAGGGGACAGGGAGATCATAGTAACAGCATATCATAGAACAGAAGATGACATGACTCTCTCAAACTAGTTTTGGGTTATTTGACTTGTTCTGAATAAAAGGATATTTCAGATGACTTCGGATGACTTGTTCAACCAGTCCACAGACAAACAGATAGAGATGCAGTACAGTGTGACTCCTCAGCCTTTCTCTGTATCTCGTAAACCCTACTCTAATAGCACAGCTAAGGCCTCCTAAACAGTGTTTATGATTGCAATTAAATGGTTCAGCCTTTATAAAAACCATTCAAGCATACATCTGTGTGTGTGTGTGTGTGTGTGTGTGTGTGTGTGTGTGTGTGTGTGTGTGTGTGTGTGTGTGTGTGTGTGTGTGTGTGTGTGCGTGCGTGCGTGCGTGCGTGCGTGCGTGTGTGTAGTAGTGTGTGTGTTCCTCTCCCGTATACTGATGGTGGTGAGCACAGCCTCGACTTTCTAACCCCAAACTAACAGATCAAATTACAGAGCAGCTAAATTACAGCACACACACACAGGGGAAGACTGGGGTTTGATAGATGACACTCAGCCCCGGCCCAAATGACAGAATGGGTCACTAACTCACATGCCGGGTACATGCCTATGAAACACACACACACACACACACAAAATGCAAAAGAGGCTCGTAAGAGAGAGCAAATTAAGAGAGCAAATTAAGAGAGCAAATTAAGAGAGCAAATTAAGAGAGCAAATTTAAAAAATGAGTCAATGAAAGAAAGCAAAATGAGGATATGGGAAAGAAGGAGTGACGAGCTAGAGAGGAGAACCGTGGCTACTAGCTAGCTTCTCTTGTGGTCTGCATATGCATAAGCTATTCCACTAAGCCACTGATATGGCAGTGTGTGTGTGTGATATTGGTGCAGCAGTTAGCTGAGTACAGGCCCTGAGGCCATGGCATTAGACTCGGTCAGAAAGACTCTCAGCCATTTTAATTAGTCCACCAAAGCCAGTGTCACTGCTCGCTAACACTCTACTCCCTCTCTCTCGTAATCACTCTCTTCACTCGTCTTTCATAGCCCCTCTCTGTCCCCACCACATTCAGTTCCACGCTCCTATTAGGCACTTTGTGCTTTTCAATTTGAATATATTTCCGGATATTTGCACTGGATTTCGAAAAGAGTTTGGTTAGCTTGCTATTCTGGCTCAACGCTTGCTAGCCTTATGTGTGATGTGGAATTATAAAACCAATATGTTACAAATGGGTGTGTTTTGTTAATGAAGGGAGTCGTCTCCTCAACGAGGTCAAGGCAAAATAGACGCTTAGATGTGTCATTATTACTGCATGTCAGAGAGAAGCCTTGAGCGATTAGCTGAGACTGTAAATAGGGCTACTAGACAAAACACACACATTGGAGACACAGAGACACAAACACACACACCAACACACACGTAAGTGCACACACAAGTCAGACACACACACACACACACACAAGTCAAACACACAGGAAGCCGGCAGTGCATAGAGGGCCAGTGATTGATCTGCAGGGCCCTGCAACAGCTGCCAGGCAGGCACAACTCTGTCATCAGTCTGCGTGTGTGTGTTTGTGTCTGGGTGTGTGTGACCGCAGCCTCGCACAGCGATCACAGTGGGAGATCACTCTAGGCTGAGCAAACACCTCAGCTGGCCAGAGCTGTGTGACGGCCCCTACACACACACATAAACACACACATAGGTTGCTTTCTCTCTTCGTCTAACCCCTCCTCCACACAATTGTCTCATCCTCCATCTGTCCATCAGGACTGCATACAGGTAGGTGCCTGACGTCTCTCTCTCTCCCTCTCTCCTCTCAACCCTGACCTGGGATATCTATGAAATAGCATTCTCTCTCTCTCTCTCTCTCTCTCTCTCTCTCTCTCTCTCTCTCTCTCTCTCTCTCTCTCTCTCTCTCTCTCTCTCTCTCTCTCTCTCTCTCTCTCTCTCTCTCTCTCATTCTCTCTCTACAGCAGCTACATCTTTGACGCACCCCTAGCAGAGGGGGAGATGAAGAGTTAAATGGGTTTCCTTGGATGCACAGTTGCACAGGATAGATGGAATGAGTGAGGGAGGGACATCACTCAGTGAGGATAAGGGCTATATAAAGAAGAGAGCAGTAGGGGAGGACAGAAGAGGGGAGAGTTGGAGCAGATGATGAGGGTTTGAGTCACAGAGAACCTGCTGCTGTAAAAACAACCACCCAAGTCACACACACACACACACACACACACACACACACACACACACACACACACACACACACACACACACACACACACACACACACACACACACACACACACACACACACACACACACACACACACACACACACACACACACACACACACACACAGTGGAGGCGTACTGCGCAGGCAGTGACTCGATTGAATCCAACCGCTGCCAGAATGTCTCTTACACCCTCCCTCTCCCCCTCTGTCCATCTCCCCCTCCCTTCGCTTTCTCTCTTTCTCCCTCTCTCCTCTTCTCTCCCAGGTGGGACTAGGATAATTTTTTGGAGCACTCAGAGTTCCGTCTTTAATTGTATTCATCCGAGAAGGCCGATCGATAGAGGATATTTTTTCTACAGATTTATAACTATTACCATCAACAATAAAAAGCCTTTTCAGATAGCACAGGGTGTGGGTGAGGAGAGAGGACATGAGAGGACAGGAGAGGACACGAAAGGAGAGGATAGGAAAGGACAGGAGAGGAGAGAACAGGATAGGAGAGGACATGAGAGGATATGATAGGAAAGGACAGGACAGGAGACGACACGAGAGGATATGATAGGAAAGGACGGGACAGGACAGGAGAGGACATGAGAGGATATGCTAGGAAAGGAAAGGACAGGAGAGGACATGAGAGGATATGATAGGAAAGGAAAGGACAGGAGAGGACATGAGAGGATATGATAGGAAAGGAAAGGACAGGAGAGGACAGGGGAAAGAGAATATTATGTATCACTTTAATAGAGTAAGGCTGATCCCCAACTCTGAGGATGCAGCTAAACGCCATTGAACAATTTAGAAATAATCTCTCTAAATTCACAGTGGCTTGCATAATCTTGAAGGGTACCCATTCAACTGTTGAAGAAACACTGGTCCAATCAAATAAACTGGGCCCATCAAATGAAATAGGAAACAGAAGACAGAAGCCTGAAAATGAAGAGCTAAAGCAACATGATAAACTCAGGACCAACCCTTCGCCTCGTCTACTTAACAAAAGCTTGCAGGTTGATTCATTAGGGCTACTTTTGCTAGCGAGAGAGCAGTATTGATCCCATTCAGTTTGTTCAGAGAGTGAGAGAACCTGAGAGTGGAGGAAGATTGTTTCTGAGAATATATGGCTGTATTAGCACTAACCAAGCACAGTTACCTGGCACTTTAAATTATGCCCCCATGCGACAGACCTTGCTGTGAAAAGCCCTACCTCACCGCCAAAGTAAATCTTTATCGGCCAAGAATAACGTGTTCAGGAATGGACTATAAGTCACTGAACCCCTGGGGCCGATACGGATGCTGGCGGTGGCTGATTGCCTCGAGGATAGAGCGTAACTAAAAGGTTGATGGTTTGAATCCCGGAGCCGACAAGTTTAAAAATCTACCACTGTGCTCTTGAACAAGGCACTTAACCATAATTACTCCAGGGGTGCTGGACAATGATGACCCTGGCTGTGACCCCCTGTGGGTTTCTGAGGGGTAGTTGGGAGAAACACATTTCCATGACGCACGTGAACAAGAAACAAGTGTGCAAAAGGACAAAATGGTTATAATTGAATGTATATAAAACCATCTCAACTTGTCGATCAACAAATGCATGTGTCTCGGCAGTGATGTGCCATCGTTGGTAAAGGAAGTATTACAACATCAGATACCCACACACAGACCAATCCAGATATCACAAGAGATCTGAGGTAACAGTGTGATTGTGTGATATGTAACAGGGCTGTTCAGAGGACTCACACCATTCCCAGACCCCCTGCCTCAGGCCTGGCCAGAAGCACAGGACAAAAAAACAGTAGATAATTACAACCTGTGAACAGCCATCTAGAGAGACAGATATATATATATATTTATATATATATATATATATATAGAGAGAGAGAGTGTGTGTAATGTTTACTGTTAATTGTTGTATTGTTTATTTCACTTTTGTTTATTATCTATTTCACTTGCTTTGGCAATGTAAACATATGTTTAATTTAAATTTAATTTCATTGAGAGAGAGAGAGAGAGAGAGAGAGAGAGAGAGAGAGAGAGAGAGAGAGAGAGAGAGAGAGAGAGAGAGAGAGAGAGAGAGAGAGAGAGAGAGAGAGAGAGAGAGAGAGAGTTACCCAACACACACCCTAGGCATGACAGTCAGTAATGTCAGAGCCCCAGAGCCACATGCCTATGATACAAACACCACCTACAGAAGCAACACATACAGAGGACCCCCAAACCCATTGCAAAAGTCAATGTTATTTTATCCCCTAAAGAAAACAGGATAGGATTAACATAGGATGTGTGTATGTGCATGAAAACTACTGTATGTGTGTGTTTGATGAGCTCCATTAGTGATTTGGAGAGTGGGCAGCCGTTCCCATTAGAGTGGGTCTAAGTGCTGCACCCCACCCTCCTGGGCACTTGGTGGGCACCGGACGCACCAAAGCCCCCCTTGGAGGGGCGGACAGCGCCTCTCAGTGCATTCCAAAACACCACCGACACACAAACACACACTCCACACCCAGCCAAATCACCATTCTGTACTAATGACCTCAACCTAAACAGCTCCAAGCAACTCTAGAGCTATTAGTATGGGCATATTTATCGGGAAATGTTTTTTTATATGCCATTAAAAGCCAGGATAAAATGGACATTCGCATAAATTGAGCCACAGAAAGAGGGGGGACTGTTTGGAGTCGAATTGTGAAATCCCCCTCTAGCTAAAATGAATAGAGTCTTCAAGAACTGTAGAGGATGCTATTCAAATTTACACCAAGGGTACATACTCAAAAGTGGCAAATCCTCTCCATGTCTCATTCCCTTCATCTGCACTGATTAGAAATAACTAAATGATTGGAAAAAGTCCAGTTGGCCTCTATTGCTTTTATCTATCCGCTCCTTTTCATATTAGAGCATATGAAGGAAAGGAGATGAGGAGAGGAGACGAGGAAAGAAAAGCCACTTGAGGCTATTGAGACTTGTCCAACGTCAAGTTCGTACAGGAATTCCCAAACTGTCTTTGACGCACATTTTTTCCAAGGAGGAGAAGGAATTTGGGTGGAATACCTCCCCTTAACCATTTCTCCATCTCCACGCCCTCCATCTTTGTTCTCCCCGTCAACCATTTGTTTACTGTGTTCTCTCTCTCTCTCTCTCTCTCTCTCTCTCTCTCTCTCTCTCTCTCTCTCTCTCTCTCTCTCTCTCTCTCTCTCTCTCTCTCTCTCTCTCTCTCTCTCTCTCTCTCTCTCTCTCTCTCTCTCTCTCTCTCTCTTTCCATCTCGCCTTCTCTCCAGTCCCATCTCCTTTTTCCAAAAGCCCAGGAGGGTAAGCGAGGACGGGACGGGGGGGATGGGACGGAGGTATGTGAGGCAGGAACAAAGGGGACATGGATTTGGAGAGAGAACGAGAAAGAGCCGGCGATAGGGGGAAACCCCATGCTACAACCGCTGCGGACAGGTTACATAAAGGAGCAGATATTCTATAAGGTTCGGGATGTTTTACCTCCTCAGAAAAGCCTGGTGTACCAACCTAGCGATACAAGTATACCACATGGGGTATACTCACATAACAGACTCATGAGAAAGGCACAAAGTCAAGGGTCACAGACAGTTTCACATGTGATTCCAGTCAGACTGCCTTTTTATGCACTGCGGCGAAAGACACGCACAGTCACAAACACACTGATTCTCATTCTCACACACACACACACACACACACACACACACACACACACACACACACACACACACACACACACACACACACACACACACACACACACACACACACACACACACACACACACACACACACACACACACACACACACACACACACACACACACACACACACACACACTCACACACTCAGACAAGCACAGCTCTGTGTCAGACGTAGCCGTAGACATTGCAATTTCACGGCAGGCATCAGGGACACGGCTGTGGAGAATCTAGCCGAGTGTGAAAAGTTGAAGCAAACCAGCATACAGACTTGGCCTGTCTCTCTCTCTGCTCTGGGCTATGATCCGCTGGTCTGCAGCCACTTTAATCTTGTACTGTTATAACATTCATTATAATGCACAATCATCAATATAGGCCAAGCTTTAAGATTTCTCCTCACAATCGATTATTTCCTATAGTCAATGTGACACTGGTTAGAAAAAAATGAACGGATTCTGAATGTACGAAAATAAGGAGTTATTTGGACTCAGTGAGAAAGAGAGAGGGATGGAGAAGGGAGAGAGAGGGGGTGGAGAAGGGAGAGAGACAGGGATAGAGAAGGGAGAGAGACAGGGAGAGAGAAGGGAGAGAGGGGGATGGAGAAGGGAGAGAGGGGGTGGAGAAGGGAGAGAGAGGGATGGAGAAGGGAGAGAGGGGGATGGAGAAGGGAGAGAGAGGGATGGAGAAGGGAGAGAGAGAGGGATGGAGAAGGGAGAGAGAGAGGGATGGAGAAGGGAGAGAGAGAGGGATGGAGAAGGGAGAGAGAGAGGGATGGAGAAGGGAGAGAGAGGGGGATGGAGAAGGGAGAGAGAGGGATGGAGAAGGGAGAGAGAGGGATGGAGAAGGGAGAGAGAGGGATGGAGAAGGGAGAGAGAGAGGGATGGAGAAGGGAGAGAGAGAGGGATGGAGAAGGGAGAGAGAGGGGGATGGAGAAGGGAGAGAGGGGATGGAGAAGGGAGAGAGAGGGATGGAGAAGGGAGAGAGAGGGATGAAGAAGGGAGAGAGAGAGGGATGGAGAAGGGAGAGAGAGGGATGGAGAAGGGAGAGAGAGGAGGATGGAGAAGGGAGAGAGAGGGATGGAGAAGGGAGAGAGAGAGGGATGGAGAAGGGAGAGAGAGGGGGATGGAGAAGGGAGAGAGAGGGATAGAGAAGGGAGAGAGAGGGGGGATGGAGAAGGGAGAGAGAGGGATGGAGAAGGGGGAGAGAGAGGGATGGAGAAGGGAGAGAGGGATGGAGATAGAGAAGGGATAGAGAAGGGAGAGGGGGATGGAGAAGGGAGAGAGGGATGGAGAAGGGAGAGAGAGAGGGATGGAGAAGGGAGAGAGAGAGGGATGGAGAAGGGGATGGGGAGGAGAGAGAGAGAGAGGGATGGAGAAGGGAGAGAGAGAGGATGGAGAAGGGAGAGAGAGGGGGGGATGGAGAAGGGAGAGAGATAGGGATGGAGAGAGGGAGAGAGAGGATGGAGAAGGGAGAGAGAGGGTGATGGAGAAGGGGAGAGAGAGAGGGGGGATGGAGAAGGGAGAGAGAGGGGATGGAGAAGGGAGAGAGAGGGGATGGAGAAGGGAGAGAGAGGGATGGAGAAGGGGAGAGAGAGGGATGGAGAAGGGAGAGAGAGGGATGAAGAAGGGAGAGAGAGGGGATGGAGAAGGGAGAGAGAGAGGGATGGAGAAGGGAGAGAGAGGGGGATGGAGAAGGGAGAGAGAGGGATGGAGAAGGGAGAGAGAGAGGGATGGAGAAGGGAGAGAGAGGGGATGGAGAAGGGAGAGAGAGGGATAGAGAAGGGGATGAGAAGGGAGAGGGGATGGAGAAGGGAGAGAGAGGGATGGAGAAGGGAGAGAGAGAGGGATGGAGAAGGGAGAGAGAGGGATAGAGAAGGGAGAGAGAGGGGGATGGAGAAGGGAGAGAGGGATGGAGAAGGGAGAGAGACAGGGATAGAGAAGGGAGAGAGATAGGGATGGAGAAGGGCGAGAGAGAGGGATGGAGAAGGGAGAGAGATAGGGAAAGGGTTGGAGAAGGGAGAGAGAGGAATGGAGGAGGGAGAGAGAGGGATGGGGAAGGGAGAGAGAGGGATAGAGGAGGGAGAGAGAGAACGATGGAGAAGGGAGAGAGAGGGGGATGGAGAAGGGAGAGAGATAGGGAAAGGGTTGGAGAAGGGAGAGAGAGGAATGGAGGAGGGAGAGAGAGGGATGGTGAAGGGAGAGAGAGGGATAGAGGAGGGAGAGAGAGGGATGGAGAAGGGAGAGAGAGGGATAGAGGAGGGAGAGAGAGGGATGGAGAAGGGAGAGACAGAGGGATGGAGAAGGGAGAGAGAGAAGGATGGGCAACAAGACAAACACTCCAGATTTGGGCTAGGGGAGGGGTGGCGGGACTGCAGCGCTGTCAGGCTCTTCATGGAGCATGGGTGGACATTCCTGCCAAAGAGAGTCTCTCTATGTTAGCAATTCATCAACATTCCCAATCTGGGATTCATGGAGTAGGGATATTCTGGGAAATGTGAAGAGGTAAAGAGATTAGTGGTTCTCTGACAGGAGGGTAGGGGAGAGGTGGGGTGGAGAGGGAGAGTACTGTCCAGAATAAGTAAGAGAGAGAGGGAGGGAGGGAGGGAGGGTTGGAGGGATGGGAGGGCATTAGGAGTGGGGGGATGAGGGAGAGAGGGAGACAGGGGGCTGTGTGTGACTCAGGCTGGGGTGGAGAGCAGAGCAGCCGTTTATCCCAGAGTCTAATGCTAACCATCAATAACAGTGGTGTAGGATGGACGCAGTGCGTGCAGGGCTGTGGAGCATGCAGCTCACTCTAATTCTTAATCTAGAGTCTCTCTGTCCAGTCCCAGTTCTACTGATCACTTTATACTATTCATCGATGTGTGTGTGTGCGTGTGCGGGCGTGCGTGTGTGTGTGCACGCATGTGTGTCCACTCCCATTCCCACTGATAATGTTATAGAAGTGCTCTAATCCATATCATCCCATAATATGTCATGATGACAAGCCTGGCAAAAAAACTGAAAAATGTGTTTGCCTTGTATGATAACTGTTTTCATCCTTGGCCCTTATTAGGTGCTAATACTCCAGAAGGCCATAAGCAGAATGCTGGTATGAATCCCTTAGCAACAATTAAAGGCCAGTCACCCAATTATCAGACCACGAGAAGTTCCTTTTTAAACCTTGACCTTGTTCTCTTGACTTCTGTCTAACATGGTTCTAAAGCCTCCTAGGGGAGCGATTCCCCTGCCCCAGTACCTGTGAGCTCCCTTCCCTTCCTCTGTGCAGCTACCCAGTAAATCAGGTTTAAATATGGCAGACACACACGTGTGTGTGTGTGTGTGTGTGTGTGTGTGTGTGTGTGTGTGTGTGTGTGTGTGTGTGTGTGTGTGTACCTGCTAACCCCTGCCAAACAAATGTATCTCAACCGTCCCTCCAATACAGCACGTCTGCCTATAGGTGGAGCCATCAGAGGGGAAGAGGAGTGGGAGAGGAGGGGGGGAAGTTTGTTCTGTACGTAAGGTCATGACGGATGAGGGAACATATCTCAGATGCTTATCTCAAGTGGACCAGAGCAAAAACACAGAGCAGCGTTAGTTAGGACAGGACAGTGCCCCTCTGGTACATTCTGGACTGAAATATGGACATGATATGGTTTATGTTTTGTGTGTGTCTGTCTGTCTGTCTGTCTTGTAACCTGAGTGATCCGGACTGATCAGGTTACAAGTTCAAATCCCGGATCCTAACTGCGCCCAGGGTTGTAAAGTTTGAATTGCCTCACAGACATGTATTGCACAAGGTGACACATCCCACCTATACTGTGTATCTGTCTGAGCATCTGTTCAACCGATCACTGAGTTCATATCACTAAAACAAGCTGTTCATCATTTAAGGCTGGGTTACTTCATGCTCGCGTCATATTCCTTAACAAGCATGTCTACTGTTACAGTGCAGTGGGTTTGGGTTTAGGTTGCACTGGGTATTAGCATCTGCTGATCATTTCATAAGTCATTTTTAATTATATTACAAGTGTTTATATTTATTGCTACCATGCATTGGAAATACTGTTGAACAAAATTGACCGGCTTATCTATAAGTGTGTTTTACTGGCTCACTAGACGTAGTAATTGTATGCTGTCACTTAGAAGACTGAACTCTGTTCACTTCATTACAACAGCCACTCAAATTCAAGTCACCGTGAGAGACTAACTCTGTCAGTTGACTCAGACCACATCGACTCTGGCATGCATTAGACAGAGACAAAGACAGACAGAGAGAGAGAGAGAGAGAGAGAGAGAGAGAGAGAGAGAGAGAGAGAGAGAGAGAGAGAGAGAGAGAGAGAGAGAGAGAGAGAGACAGAGACAGAGACAGAAACAGAAACAGAAACAGAGACAGAGACAGAGAGAGAGAGAGAGAGAGAGAGAGAGAGAGAGAGAGAGAGAGAGAGAGAGAGAGAGAGAGAGAGAGAGAGAGAGAGAGAGAGAGAGAGAGAGAGAGAGAGAGAGAGAGAGAGAGAGAGACAGAGAGAGAGAGAGAGAGAGAGAGAGAGAGAGAGAGAGAGACAGAGAGAGAGAGAGAGAGAGAGAGAGAGAGAGAGAGAGAGAGAGAGAGAGAGAGAGACAGAGAGAGAGAGAGAGAGAGAGAGAGAGAGAGAGAGAGAGAGAGAGAGAGAGAGAGAGAGAGACAGAGACAGAGACAGAGAGAGAGAGAGAGAGAGAGAGAGAGAGAGAGAGAGAGAGAGAGAGAGAGAGAGAGAGAGAGAGAGAGAGAGCGTAAAATAGACAGAGAGAGAGAGTAAAATGTATGCTATTCTTAGTTCTAACTTATACAGACACTCTTCACAGGCCTGTTCTTCACAACTGCTACTTTTCACGCCTCTCACTGGCTGATTGCCCCTCTCTCTCTGATAAGGCTACAGGCGTAACCTCCCTCCCCTCTTCCCCCCCGTCTGCCTCTCACAGCTACAGAGAAGAGGCGTCAAACCCTATCGTCTTAGAATGGCACAAACCTCCGACACACTTCTCTCACCAACGCTAAGTGTCCAGGCCCTGACCACCAGGCTGCCAGAGTCACCATCACGGCTCTATAAATGGCTATGGGTGACAGAACCAAAATGGCTGCTTTTCCTAGCTGCAGTGTGATATCAGTAATAACCTGGGTGTTCCCGTCATAGAACTCAGAAAGAGAAAGAGAGTGTGCAGGGGGAGTGATGGAGGGAGGACAGCCACAGGCCACAGCTTCAAGACTAGGCCAGGTTACGTAGCCTGTGAGAACTGATGCCATTTCAAAAATGTCACCAACACGCCCAAACAGGGAATCCAAGACACAGGCAGATACACACCCAACTCAGTCGCAGATCACACTGACCTAGCCCCAGCACAATACACTGACCTAGCCCCAGCACAATACACTGACCTAGCCCCAGCACAATACACTGACCTAGCCCCAGCACAATACACTGACCTAGCCCCAGCACAATACACTGACCTAGCCCCAGCACAATACACTGACCTAGCCCCAGCACAATACACTGACCTAGCCCCAGCACAATACACTGACCTAGCCCCAGCACAATACACTGACCCAGCACAATACACTGACCCAGCCCCAGCACAATACACTGACCTAGCCCCAGCACAATACACTGACCTAGCCCCAGCACAATACACTGACCCAGCCCCAGCACAATACACTGACCCAGCCCCAGCACAATACACTGACCCAGCCCCAGCACAATACACTGACCTAGCCCCAGCACAATACACTGACCCGGCCCCAGCACAATACACTGACCCGGCCCCAGCACAATACACTGACCTAGCCCCAGCTCAATACACTGACCTAGCCCCAGCACAATACACTGACCTAGCCCCAGCACAATACACTGACCCAGCCCCAGCACAATACACTGACCTAGCCCCAGCACAATACACTGACCTAGCCCCAGCACAATACACTGACCTAGCCCCAGCACAATACACTGACCTAGCCCCAGCACAATACACTGACCTAGCCCCAGCACAATACACTGACCCGGCCCCAGCACAATACACTGACCTGGCCCCAGCACAATACACTGGCCTAGCCCCAGCACAATACACTGACCTGGCCCCAGCACAATACACTGACCTAGCACCACACAATACAGTGACCTGGCCCCAGCACAATACACTGACCTAGGCCCAGCACAATACACTGACCTAGCACCACACAATACAGTGACCCAGCACCAGCACAATACAGTCCTATTATCTCTCTACACTGCCTTGTCCCAGCTATTCCCCAGGGCCACAGTAACAGATGTACATTAGAGGAAGTAAGTGGTATTA
>NC_060180.1:17417295-17434795 GCF_021184085.1 Oncorhynchus gorbuscha | reverse complement strand
GACTCCTTCTCTCCCTTTCTCACTCCTGACTCACCTCTCTCCTTCACTCCCCTGACCCCCCTGACTCCCTTCTCTCCCTGTCGCTCCTTCACCTCTCACTCCCTGACTCCCCTTCTCTCCCTGTCGCTCCTTCACCTCTCACTCCCTGACTCCCCTCTCCCTGTCTTCTCCCTCCCCTTCTCTCCCTGTCGCTCCTTCACCTCTCTCACTCCCTGACTCCTCTCCCTGTCACCTCTCACTCCCTGACTCCCCTTCTCTCCCTGTCGCTCCTTCACCTCTCACTCCCTGACTCCCCTTCTCTCCCTGTCGCTCCTTCACCTCTCACTCCCTGACTCCCCTTCTCTCCCTGTCACTCCTTCACCTCTCACTCCCTGACTCCCCTTCTCTCCCTGTCGCTCCTTCACCTCTCACTCCCTGACTCCCCTTCTCTCCCTGTCACTCCTTCACCTCTCACTCCCTGACTCCCCTTCTCTCCCTGTCGCTCCTTCACCTCTCACTCCCTGACTCCCCTTCTCTCCCTGTCGCTCCTTCACCTCTCACTCCCTGACTCCCCTTCTCTCCCTGTCGCTCCTTCACCTCTCACTCCCTGACTCCCCTTCTCTCCCTGTCGCTCCTTCACCTCTCACTCCCTGACTCCCCTTCTCTCCCTGTCGCTCCTTCACCTCTCACTCCCTGACTCCCCTTCTCTCCCTGTCGCTCCTTCACCTCTCACTCCCTGACTCCCCTTCTCTCCCTGTCGCTCCTTCACCTCTCACTCCCTGACTCCCCTTCTCTCCCTGTCGCTCCTTCACCTCTCACTCCCTGACTCCCCTTCTCTCCCTGTCGCTCCTTCACCTCTCCCTCCCTGCATCTCTGTCTATCTGTCTGCTGTGGGAGTGGGAGGCTGGCATCCAGAGGGAAGGGTAAAACTGTATTAAGGGATGACAACACGCTCTGTAAAGATGAACGGAGGCATCCACATTTTAATCCTAGTTTAGAGGGAGAAAATAATCAAACCGGAGGAAGAGATTTCACTGGCGCAGGAGGAAGCATGTTGTGCTGATTTAAATGTTTACATAGATTAGGAAAGTGAGAAAAAAAAAGTTATTCAACAATCATAGCTGGAAGGTTCAAATGCATTTTTATTGCAGCTAATGCGGTCACAAATAGCCTATGGGATAGGAGTAAAGTGAGCAATGGCCAGGGGTAGGGACAGTAAGCTTCCCACTCCCCTGCAGACAGGACAGCCCAGGGCAAGAGAAAATGGTGTGTGTGTGTGTGCTTGTGTGTGTGTGTGTCTATATTTCTATGCATACTTCTATCTCTCTCTCTAAACATGCGGGCTCCATTTCTCAGGCCTGGCCAGGCTGGTCTTAGTGTCCGGATCACATTTCATATAAAAGCTGTGTGTCCTTCATACCATGTCCAAATAGCGTATGCCCTGTCATATGGCACCCGCACCCACACACACACACACACACACACACACACACACACACACACACACACACACACACACACACACACACACACACACACACACACACACACACACACACACACACACACACACACACACACACACACACACACACACACACACACACACACACACACACACACTGGTTCACCCACTGACACACACACCCACACAAACTGCCTGACCTCTAATGTACTGTATTGCACACATACCAGCATAACCAACACGTCCAACAGACACCACCCCACCACACCTAAATATACCAACACAGCATGAAACGTATCCCAGCCATACACATGGGCATGTGGGATGCCTTATAACACCCTGCTCTCATGAAACCCTTATTGAAAGAACTGGACATGTGTAAGGACTGACCTGAAGGATAAAGGTTGAACTCATGACCAAGTTGTATAGGTGTCCGAGAGGGAGTATGATGACAGGACATGACCAGGCTAAGAGAGGACAGAAGGGCATGCCCCAGGATCACCTTACTGCACATGCTGCATACTGCCTACATCCATCAAGCTGGCATTAGAATGTGAGAGGTGCTTTGGTTAGATGCCATCGTCTCAGCAAGGATCTCCGCCCTCTTTTCTACCAGTGACTTTTGAACCCAGGGAGGGGGCAGAGACAGAAGAGGAAGCAAGACATCTGCCTGGCTCCTTTTATCTGGTTCATATAGAGGCAATTAAATAAGCAGACCATATCCAGCTGCTATGGCATTGGTGCCTATGGGAGAGCTTCCCCTTAAGCAGAAAAATGTTTTCTATGGTAATTGGCCTGAGTAAGACATCTTTATTTATCCACCATCTTTGGAAGCTTTATGACTTTATCAGTGGAGGCTCCTCAGAGGAGAATGGGGAGGACCATCCTCGCCAGTGAATTACATAAAAATAAAAATTGTGAAACATTATAAAAGTTATCATTTTTAGATAAAAATATACAAAATATATTCACGTCACCAAATAATTGATTAGAACACACTGTTTTGCAAATAAGGTGTACAGTATCCTCAACAGCACTCTGTAGAGTAGCACCATGGGGTAGCCGAAGGACAGAGCTTCTGTCCTCCTCTGGACACAATGACTTCAATACAAAACCTAGGAGGCTCATGGTTCTCTCCCCCTTCCATAGACTTCCATAGGCACAGTAATTATGACAACGTCCGGAGGACGTCCTCCAACCTATCAGAGCTCTTGCAGCATGAACTGACATGTTGTCCACCCAATCAAAGGATCAGAAAATTAATCTAGTACTGAAAGTGTAAGCTACAACTAGCTAGCACTGCAGTACATAAAATGTGATGAGTAGATGACTCAAAGAGAGAGAAAACAGTTTTGAACAAATCCATTTCTTCAAACATGAAGGAGAAGCAAGAGAGAGAGCTAGCTATATTTTGTTATATCTTTTTCACTTTCACATATGCTGTAATAGAAATAAGGCCATGCTCATAAAAAAAAACATCACCAACTGCCACTGGACTCTATAGTGTCTAGCTGTACCACCCCACTATCACACACTGTACAAAGGTAAAGAACTCCTGCTAATGTCTGCCTTCCACATACACGGCCATGTGGATCTAACACACACACATCCTCCCAGCTCCTCTCCAACTCCCTCCGGTTTCCTTTTCAACACAACCCTGGAAAAATGGCCCAAAAAACGACAAACTTATTTCACTGCCATTTCTCCGTTGCTTTTTTTCCTCTCCCTTGATAAGCCCTGATCTCTTTCATTTTCTCTGCCTCCCTCCCTCTCTCTATTTCTTTTAATTCACCAGCTAAGCACCCTCAGGTCAGCTGCATTATCAGAAATTAGCTTTCATTTTCCTTTTTGGCGTTTCTGTTGTTTTTTCTTTCCCCTTACTCCGTTAAGGCGAGATGACAGAGGCCCTGGCTGCAAGGCCAGCTAACCGGTCTGAACTGGTTCTGGGCATAGAAGAGTGGTAGGGGGGGGGGGGACAGTGGCATTCCCTTTGGCCAAAAGGGAACCTGGAAGCATTTGATGTGTAGTCAGGTACAGTCAGGGAAAAGGAGGGAGGGAGAAAAAGAAGAGGTAGAAGGAATAAAGAGAAAGGAAGAAATCGAGTGTGAAAGGAAAAGCAAGTGAGAACAAGAGAGAGTGAAAGAAAGGAGAGTGAGAGAAAGGAGAGTGAGAGAAAGGAGAGTGAGAGAAAGGACTAGAGGGGAGAGCAAGCAGCCCTAGCCCCAGCACACAGTCTATGACACCCGTCTCATCAAACAGTTGGCTCTCTGCCAAGTTCATCTGTTAATGGACAACCAGCATCAGACATCAGCCATAGTCCCTCCCCCTCTCTCCCCCCTCTCTCAGTGTGTGCATTCGGGGAAGGGGGGCACTCCTTGCCCAAAGCCCTTCTATTAGTCTGTCTGTCTGCTATGCCTACCCAGTGGCCTCTAGAGCCCCCTTTCCTTGCTTCACTATAGGGGCAGAATTGTGGCTGCATGGGGGCTTCCATGGGGCCCACACAACCACTCTCTCTCTCTATTGGCCCCTTCGCTCTCTCTTCTACTCTTGGCATATCAAATATAGATGTGTGTTGGACCAGGATGACTTGAACTGTGGCACAGGTGTCCCCTCCCTCTCTTCTAACCAGTCAACTTCACCATACCAGAGAGACAGTTGTTCGTGCTAGCACACAGCGTGTTGAGACATATTCGCCTCGGCAAAGAACGGCCAGGAAGAATGAACGAGGGGAAGAAAGGGGGTGGAGAGAGAAAAGAGGTGGAGGTTTAACATGTATTTCAGTTCTTACAGGCAATGCGAGAGAAAAGTGGCTTGCCTTTTCATGTCCTTTTTGTCAGGCAAGCATTCAAGGCATTACAGATTATTTTCATGCTTCAACATTCAGCCAGGTATTAAATACGTGATGCTTAAGACGTTGAAACACGCAGGGAGAATATACTAATATACTGGCGAGTGTCTGTTTATTTTCCCCGACGAGGCTCCAAATTTGACATACAGTGGTGACGGACACTACATCTGGAACTGGGGAAAAGCAGCACATTTAAAGTGGAGCAGTGTGGCAACTCTCTCTCCTTTCTTCCCTTCTTTTCTCTCCCCCTTTTCTCTCTCTCTCCTCTATCATTCTCACCCCTCTCTTCTCCTCCCGCTCGACCAC
The DNA here is from genome assembly GCF_021184085.1 of Oncorhynchus gorbuscha. NCBI lineage: Eukaryota > Metazoa > Chordata > Actinopteri > Salmoniformes > Salmonidae > Oncorhynchus > Oncorhynchus gorbuscha. The sequence goes on along the minus strand of NC_060180.1, from coordinate 17,430,197 downwards.
ACACTGCTGTTCCTCTCCTCTACTACCACCTCATTATCACATTCCCTTACACACACACACACACACACACACACACACACACACACACACACACACACACACACACACACACACACACACACACACACACACACACACACACACACACACACACACACACACACACACACACACACACACACACACACACACACACCACCCACACACCCCTAAAACCCTTCCGACATTTCACTGTTTCTTTACCCATTTTGAAATAATAAATTATCCATTAGATTTCATCATATCTTACTGAGGCAATTACATCAAGAAAATGATAGCGCGTGTGGGATCAATTATGCATGCCCTTGGCCAAAGACCAGAGACAGGGAAGTGAAAGAGGGCAGATCCACTACCGAGCACACACACACACACACACACACTAAGCCCTACCCCTGGCTTGCTAGCTCACTTCAAAGTTGTTAATATTCATCTGGGAAACTGTATCCAAAACACAAATAAATTATTAAGTACATGAACTTTTTAGGCAGTAAGATTAACTGATGGGGATCTGTGAGATCCACCGTCTTTGTGTGTGTGTGTGTGTGTGTGTGTGTGTGTGTGTGTGTGTGTGTGTGTGTGTGTGTGTGTGTGTGTGTGTGTGTGTGTGTGTGTGTGTGTGTGTGTGTGTGTGTGTGTGTGTGTGTGTGTGTGTGTGTGTGTGTGTGTGTGTGTGTGTGTGTGTTTTTAGGGCTAAAAGAGACTTCAGGAAACAGGCCTTCTAAATCCCACTGGAGACAAGAACCCCCACCATACCCAGGCAGACACACCACTTCCACCCCTCCCTCTCTCCCTTCAATGTGTCCATTAGACTGTCGTTCACATCGTTCCTCATTTCTCCCCGCTTAACAATTCTGTTTCATCACAATGTGTACACAAACTGGAACGAAGGAAGAGGAAAAACAACAAGGGAAAAAAACAGCAAGGAACCAAAAGGGAAAAAGATGACCCCTTGTTCTTGTTTTGTTTGTTGTTGGTTGTTTTCATCTTTTTTTTTCATTATTTTGCTTAAATGTCTAGGCTCATTATTACCCACAAATGTATTTATTTGATTGACTTCTCTCTTTCTTTCTTGTCCTAATCTGCCTCTCTCTCTCTCTCCTTCCCCCTCTCCCCTCTGTCTCCACTGTTTCAGCCACCCACTGGGGAGGGAAAGCAGCTATGTTGGCATGCCTCTGTATGTGTGTGTGTGTGTGTGTGTGTGTGTGTGTGTGTGTGTGTGTGTGTGTGTGTGTGTGTGTGTGTGTGTGTGTGTGTGTGTGTGTGTGTGTGTGTGTGTGTGTGTGTGTGTGTGTGTGTGTGTGTGTGTGTGTGTGTGTGTGTCTGGGGCAAATCAAGAGTCTGTTTTTCAGACCATATTTGCATGTGGGACTAACCACATCCCAGTGCTGAACAGTAGAGGCTGGTGGGAGGAGCTATAGGAGGACAGGCTCATTGTAATACCTGGAATGGAGTAAATAGAACGGAGGTTTCCATATGTCTGATGTGTTTGATACCTTTCCATTCATTCCATTCCACCCATTATAATGAGCCTGTCCTACTATAGCTCCTCCCACCAGCCCCCTCTGGTGCTGAATGATGCAATTCATTTTCCCTTCTACCCATTTCCCCATGTTAACAGAGAAACTCACTTAGCAAGACAAATCGCTCTCTTCAAAATGGCACCACATTCAAATCAGAGCTCTGAGGAGGAGAGGTGGAGAGGAGGGGGGTTAACATCTGTTTCCTCAAGGAGAGTGGAGAGAGAACGAGAGAGGGCGAGAGGGGTAAAGAGGAGAGAGAGAGAGGGACTGAAAATGAGGGAGGGGAAGAGGAGTGACAGGCATGCCAACACCATTACACCACAAGTTCCTGAAACACACACAGTTTGGTAGAGGTTCAGTATGTGTGTTTGCGTGCGTGTGTGTTTGCGTGTGTGTGTGTTTTTGCGTGTGTGTGTGTGTTTGCGTGTGTGTGTGCATATGTGTGTTTGCGTATGTGTGTTTGCTTATGTGTGTTTGCGTGTGTGTGTACGTGTGTGTGTTTGCGTGTGTGTGTGTGTGTGTGTGTGTGTGTGTGTGTGTGTGTGTGTGTGTGTGTGTGTGTGTGTGTGTGTGTGTGTGTGTGTGTGTGTGTGTGTGTGTGTGTGTGTGTGTGTGTGTGTGTGTGTGTGTGTGTGTGTGTGTGTGTGTGTGTGAAAACCCCATGCAGTAATGAGGGAGTGGCGAGTCATCATGTAAATTAAATATGTCCAATCTCCCACTGAACTCTCAATCTTCACACACAAAACGCCACTTTCATTTACATCAGCAATTTAGGCCAAACCCCCCCGACAGAAAAACACTACAACCATACAAGTTATTTACACCCTGCAGTTCCTTACTCTCTAACACACTACCCCAACCGATCCTGCAAATGTACATACACACACACACATATATATACATGCACATAAGGTCTGACAGGCCGTGCTGATGTGTTCAGAAGGCACATGGTATTAGGCCAATCAAAAATGCAAAACAATTGGCAATTACTGAGAGGACCTAATGGTCATTAGAATTTACAACTAGGTAATGAACTAAAGTCTACCCACACCATGCATATTCATAAAGCAATTTGGGCTTTGAAGATTAAAGAAGTGCTTAAAATTCAAATGAGCCTGAGCAGATTATCAGTAAGATTCAGTCAGGGGGTAGGAGCTTTTGTCTGTCTGTGTGTGTGTGTGTGTGTGTGTGTGTGTGTGTGTGTGTGTGTGTGTGTGTGTGTGTGTGTGTGTGTGTGTGTGTGTGTGTGTGTGTGTGTGTGTGTGTGTGTGTGTGTGTGTGTGTGTGTGTGTGTGTGTGTGTGTGTGTGTGTGTGTGTGTGTGTGCTTGCAGACACGCATCTTTTCATGTAAGTGCAATTTTCTTAGAGTGTTAACATGGACAGTAAAGTGTATTCATCTATATGCAGTGGCATGACAGACAAACAATGGAATAATTAGTATTGCTAAACACACACACACACACACACACACACACACACACACACACACACACACACACACACACACACACACACACACACACACACACACACACACCTGGCTAAAGAGGCTATGATAAAGGGCAAGCACACACAAGTGTATAAATTTATACCAGTTTAAACCAAAAAGTGAATAAAACCCAATATTAATCCTAACAAATCCACCAGTACAAGTTCAATGAGAAAGAGGATCAGACTTTGTGATGTAACTGGGTGGAAAATCCACTGGAGATCTCGTCTTGTGTGTGTTTGGGCAGTTCTTCTCTGGTCACTAAAAATAGTGCCATTAATCGATTGTCAGAGATAGGCCAGTAGTTGTGACACGTAGTCTTGCCAGGGGTGATGGGTGAGAGGGCATTATTCTCCTGGTGGGACTATACCTTGTCCTTCCTTAAAGATAGAAGCAGAACAGCCAACACACTACTGACATCTGACAAGAATTATGCTTACAGAACACACACAAAAAATACAGAAACACAGACAGATTGTCACACATGCAACCCGACATACATACAAATGACAACTGTAAAAACCTTAAGTGTGTGTGTGTTCCCCTGCACCACAATGATGCTCTTCTGTGGTAGTAAAGCCAAATGACGAACATGAAACCCCAGTCAGGAGCCAGCCTCTCCCCACACACACACACACACACACACACACACACACACACACACACACACACACACACACACACACACACACACACACACACACACACACACACACACACACACACACACACACACACACACACACACACACACACACACACACACACACACAGTGCCAACTCTGCCCTGGCACAGTCTGCCAGGGGATGTCCTACAGCTACATTGCCAACTCACACACCCTTTCATGTTCAACCGCGCCCCAATGGGGCTCACACGCGCACACGCGCACACACACGCACACACGCAAACAAACACACACACACACACACACACACACACACACACACACACACACACACACACACACACACACACACACACACACACACACACACACACACACACACACACACACACTGGTAGAATAATACACTAAGAGAACACAAACACATATACACATGTCCAGCTCACACACAGAGAGTGTATACATAAACTCACACATATGCAAATATGCTGAATTGAGCCGGCCTCTTCGACTTTGTATATAAAACAGCAGTGTGTAATTCACTGGGATATATAAATAAGCTTTGTAGTGTATAAACAGTTTTATAGACAAGCTTTGCACAACTTCTGACATCATTAGAGAGCTAGGCTAGGACCACACTGTCATGGGCTGATGTAGTGGATACACACACACCACATATGGTATCAAAACGAGTCATCAAAACAGTAGCTTTCTGTTTTCTACAATTCAGAAAAGTAAACATAAATCAATCACTGACAAAGAAAAAAACAAACATAAGCTATTAACAATATTCCGCCATAGTGCATAGTGCCTGACAACTCCAATACAAAATCAGATAATAAGGTATGTCACTGTATCGATTTGGTTAATGATATCAAATAGGCTTCAATCCACATCCTGATGTAACTAAACTAAATCCAAACCAAAGGTGGGGCAATGGTTTGTCTGTGCCACATAGGGCAAAGGACAAATCATCAATCAATCAAAAACAAATCGAATAATAGTAACAAGTAAAACAATTATTTTTAAAATTCAGATGACATCTACTGTAGATCTGTCATTTTTAATATCAGTCAAAATCAACGAACGTGAAAACCTGTCTAAAATGTGTCATAAAATATCAAGAATAACACACACACCATCGCCATGCCATCAAAATATGCCATGCAGAACATTCAGTCCAGGGTCCTTTAATCTTCTAATGTAATGGAAGTTAAAAGACAGAAATATTCTCAGTGTTTTGCTTATGCCATGGTAAGTTCAGTGTTTATCTCCAGCCAAAGTGTATAGAAGACGTTTTCCTTGGCTGATCATCCACTCTCTCAATGTTACAACTGCTCTATTCGAGGTGCGATAAATGACCTTCCACACACCTCCTTCAACCCAATCCTTACAGAGGGGCCTACGAAAGACAAGCAGAGAAACGCGCCTGCTAGACCAGCATAAGAGTATATTTCCACACACCCTCCCAGCAAAACCAAATGACTCTTTGATGATCCCTGGTGTCGTGACAGACAGTGGCGTATGAAGTGGTGGGGGATTTAGACAGCGAGAGACAACGGGGTAATGGTAGGGAGATTCTGATGCTTTGTTCTCACACAGACACACACACTCACTCACTAGTTCAGCATGGTGTTTTGGCATTAGAGACTGCAGCTGGCTCGTATGCACACGCGCACGCACACACACACGCGCACGTACGCACGCACGTACGCACACACACACACACATATGACACATGCACTCACACAAGCACTCACACAAGCACACAATGTAATTGATTCCATACCTCGATTTGCATTGACTTTTAACACTATTGCAAAGATAGAGTGAAGTGGATAGATAGATAGATAGATAGATAGATAGATAGATAGATAGATAGATAGATAGATAGATAGATAGATAGATAGATAGATAGATAGATAGATAGATAGATAGATAGATAGAGAGAGAGAGAGAGAGAGAGAGAGAGAGAGAGAGAGAGAGAGAGAGAGAGAGAGAGAGAGAGAGAGAGAGAGAGAGAGAGAGAGAGAGAGAGAGAGAGAGAGAGAGAGAGAGAGAGAGAGAGAGAGAGAGATAGGCATAGAAAGAGAGGATAAGCAAAAGAGAAAAGCATCAAATATGATTAAAAAGATATAGAGAAAGTGTTTGAGAGAGAAGAAGAGTGGGAGAGAGAGAGCTCTGAAATTAAAGCAAAAGATAAAGGTTCATTTAACAAACACTAGCAGTGCTAGCAGTGCAGGCTAATAGCCTGATCTACCACACCGCAACAGCAATCATGTCATAGCCCGGCTTTAGCTTAGCCGTAGCATCAACAGCACAAAGTATGCAGAGACTCCAGACCATATAGTGTACATTGGAATATACAGAGCCAGAGAAAGTCATGGGGACAGAGATATCTTCGTAACAACAAGGCTCAAGTGCTTTGTATACCACATTGTGATGGGGTTAGTGGAAGAATAATATATTTCAGTGTTGCACAATCATTCATGCTTTTTTTACCATGACTTTACACATGGCACAATCAGTTTAGTGCTGTGTTAGTACTCACAGAACACACAGTGTAGCATCAATAGACTAAAGAGCGTAAGAGATCCCAACCTAATGTGGTTGTAGTAAAATCAAGGACAACAATCCACATGGAACACACACACACACACTCCCTGACAGGTACTGCCTTCTGTCTTTTCAAACAGAGCTGTTTGATATGTAAATATGGGTATTACACCAGGAGAGCAATGCTCCATATTTTCCTAAGGTACATACCAATGACAAACTCCCCACTACCACACTTACCAATGCAATAATACACAGTAATAAATATTCATGGTGCAGAAACAATACAAAAACAACTCTATACAAATCTGTTACTGACATTGCTTTGTGTAAAACAAAGAATTACAAAAATGATTATTAACAATTACAATAAAAATGGATTAATATAATAATAGTAATAATTTTTAAAATATAAAACAGAAATAATTCACACCAAATGATTCCAAAAACATAACACTCATTTTTAATACCATTGACCCCACCAGACGTGTCTCACCCATTACATTAAGATGTAAATAATAACCCCGTTTAGCTGCTGGCTGAGACCGTGTGTGTGTGTGTGTGTGTGTGTGTGTGTGTGTGTGTGTGTGTGTGTGTGTGTGTGTGTGTGTGTGTGTGTGTGTGTGTGTGTGTGTGTGTGTGTGTGTGTGTGTGTGTGTGTGTGTGTGTGTGTGTGTGTGTGCGTGCGTGTGTGCGTGCGTGCGTGCGTGCGTGCGTGCGTGCGTGCGTGCGTGCGTGTGTGTTTAAATGGCAGGGATCATTTGTGCTAAATGGCAGCAACATCTTATCTTAAAAACAAAATGGCTAAGCAGACACACACACAAGAGTCGAGACACGACCCTGATTAGCATTGCCGATCCGTTAAGAATGAACTAAAGAAGGCAATGAGCTGGGGAACCAGGTAAGACCGACACATGCATGAGCAAGCGCAAGCACACACACACACATTTCTACGCCCCACGTACCACCGAAATGGGCCTGTCTGGAGTCTATTCCATACCAAAATCCAGAAGCCAATCACAAAACCAATATTAAAGGATCAAAGGTCAGATCTAAATTATTGTTGATGAGGATGATCCAGGCCAGACTCATTTCCTAAAACCTGGATATCTAGCATGATGAGAAGAGATGGACTAAAACAGAGACAGTCACTACCCTGCATTTCTATACAACACACGCACTTGAACACTCAAACACACATATATGAGACAGGCAAGATGAAAACTGTAAAATAATATCTAGAGGAACTGTAATTATGGCCACCTTGAAATCCGCCCTTTAACTCTCTATATTCCCAAGCCTTTCTGCCGTTGTTTACAAGCAGAGTGATTAACAGTCTTGTTTTGTTGCTCGCATCCATCCTACTAGTTCATCCTTTCCCAGGCCTTATTTAGTGCTGCCAGTCAACCACTGAAAGAGAAGCCTAATTGAAATAGACAGAAAAACTACACTATAACAAATAATTAGTGGCGTTAAGATGCTTTAAATAAACGACTCTTCCTCGGCGAGCCATCATAACCGAGTGTACACTCCTCCGCTGTTATACTGCACAGAGTGAAAAAGAAAGAAAGAAAGACTAAGGGAGAAAGAGGAGGAGAGAGAGAGGTGGGAAAGAAATAGCAGACAGAGTGAGAGAGAGTTAGAGAAATGAGAAGGAAACAAGAGAGTAAGAAAGGAAATAGAGAAATGGAGAAATGGAGAGCGTAAGAATATGCAAGGCTTTGTTTACTGGTGTAAGATGTGGTGGGGAGAGACCACAGTGAGATCAGGAGACATCTGCTAGAGCCACATGAGAGAACTACAGCAGCATTTCTCACAGAGCCCCCAGACACACACCGTGCAAGCGGCACACACACACACTCCAGATGAGAGCCTCACAACAGAACACACAAACGGAAGCATACACACACACACACACACACACATGGAATGACACACACTATAAAGCTGTAGCCTATATGGGGAAACTGGAACACACATCCTGAAAAGGCATGAACACATATCCCAGAGAAACCGTGGACACACACACACACACACAGACAAAAACACATACATCACAGAATTTGTGTATGCCCTCTTACAGTCATATACACACTGCACAACCGTGTAATTATATAAAAATCTCTAAACCACTCCCTCCAACGCGCATTGTCACAAACACACACACATTGACCCATGTGCCAAACCTTTGTTTCCCTGCATGGTGGGTGGGTTGAGTCCGCAGCATTGCCAGCCAGTGCACCCACCCTGTGCCCCAATTTAGGCCATTGCAAAATGGCCACTAAGTCAAGGTTACCAGTGTCACTTTGCCATTGGGCTATATTTGATTACTGTGGAAAACCAACCTTCCCCCCATCCTCTCTCTGTCAAACTCAATGGATCTGAGGTCAACTGCTGTGCCAAGTTAACCGTTTCCCCTCTGCAGGCTGACACACACACACACACACACACATATGTATCCGTAAAGACACACACACATATTCACACACACCGCTAGAGAGCAGCAGCACTATGATGCATATGTGTCTCTAATTAAGAACTCCAGCCAGCAAGAACAAGGCGATATGAGACGGGGATGAGATAACAATCCATAAATCAAGTCATAAGATGCGTTTTAATTTGATCCTATTCTTCTGGGCTTCCCTGTGATGTTTCACAGTTGTGGTTAGCCGGAATAGACCCCGCCCCTAGCCTATCAGTCCTAGCCAATCAGATGGATCACTTAAACGAGGACCCAATCTGAGCCAATCATGGCAGTGGCATTCACACTGGGTCTCCTAGGACTGCAAATCCTATAGCGAGAGGGAACATTTCTGCCCAATATATGGCCTCTGCAGTACCCCGTCTATGCTTACACACACTACACGACACCCCCCGCCTCCCCAACATAAACACACAAGCCCACAAGGGCTATACATATTCAAACACGTGACTGCATATAATAGTGGTTTGTGACACACTTCAAAACTTAAACATGCGCCCATGCACGGCTAGCCTTATGACGCACACATGTTTCTGCACATTTACTCAAGTTCACCTACGCCAACAAGAGATACTGTATATGAATTTGAAACACAGCTCCTATTGTTTATGTAACGACAACATGTTGTGGGGAACGGTGGTTACCTGGGATGTGTTCCTGCTTGGGGCAGATCCCTCTGGGCAACGAGAAGCGGTCATCATCGGCCCCCGGCGTGGCTTGGACGCCCACCTCCACGGGGCGCGAGCGGAGTGAGGCCAGGAAGGGTGAGGGAGTGAGGGCCAGGCCTGGTGAGGGGAAGGGGGGCTTGTCCAGGCCCCTGGCCAGACAGGGTGGTCCATGACATCTCTTCCTCTTGTGCTCAATGAAGAGCAAGATGTCCCCCAGGGGGAAGGTGGCCTGGCACTGACCACAGGTCAACAGGTCATGCTCCGTCTCCACGGCAACCCGTAGTGTGCCCGTGCCATTCTCTGAACGGTCCGAGCGTTGTGAGCAGCGTTCCGACGAGAGCTCCTCCGAGACGATGGCAGACAGGGGCTCGGCTGTAAGCAGCAACGAAGGAGGGAGGGAGGGAGAAGGGAAATTAGAGGCGTAATGTTCAATTTAGCAGTATCAACAACCGTGCAAAACAACGATCACATGCTTTGACTTGTTCTCTCTCACAATTCTGCCAAAACTAGTAGTAGGCATCAGACTACACCCCCAGTAGTAGTAGTAGCAGTAGTAGTAGTAGTAGCAGTAGTAGTAGTAGCAGTAGCAGAGGCAGTAATGCCTGGGCGGTGTTGCAGAGAAAAGTGTGTGACTAACTTTTGGTGTGACTGGCATTTGACAGACAGCTCCACTTAACAACCTGTCAATTTCATACTATGACCACTTCTACTTTTACATCCATTGAAATTAGCACGACAATGACTAAGAAAGGCATCTAATCAAAGGCAGGCTTTATAATGGATGTGAAATATTATTTTGGGTTGTAGGGTGTGACAAATAAAGCCTTAGTTTGATAGATAACAAATTGGCATAATTGAATAACTGTTTTATAGACTGGTAGTAATCAAACGTGTAGCAGGAAAGAGACAGTTGTATACTTCAAAATCAAAAGGAAAAATGTTTAATGCTTTTTCAAATATCGTTTTCAAAAATGTGTTTTTCATATTCAAAACAGTATTGATAGGTGCGGAATAATCACATTACAATGTGTGATTGAATAATAGTTCATATAGGATCAAGCTTGTTTCTCTCAATTCATTATGGGGGATATTACAAATGTGTCCAACATATGAGTGTGCAGAAAAGACGAGCAGCCTGAGTGTTTCGAAATAAATAAAAACTCTCCTGGACTCTTTGCACGTGTGACTTACAGTTCCTATATAACCACTTTTACAGCCGGAAATCAGCCTTAAGGAACCGTTCAAGTAAATTCCTCGCCGTGGAAGCCGGGATTAACGCTTGACTCGTTTGAAAGTTGCCTTTTGTCACACGGGGAGTGTCAGTCTTGTTATACACGGACAGACGAGCTGTGTAAATGGGAGCTATTTCACCACAAAGGGAGGTTAGACAGGAGTCTACTATTACCACTAAGTAGCCTACTACTGAGCGGCCCGTCGTGTTTGAAATCTGTCGCTCTGAGGTGAGAGTAGCTTTCTTTTTAGCTTCCTAATGGTTAAGCATCTTGACCTTCTTTACTAAGCTGCCAATTTCACATTTTAATGAACTTAAAACCACTGAGAATCAAAAAATAGATTTCAATTTGTAGTGGCTGATGATTGGTAGGGATGTTTGATAAAATAGATAGGATCCTGTGAACTGAGGTTACATTTATTTCCGCCCAACCTAGAGCCAGATAGATAATAGATAGAGGGAGAGTGTGTGTGTATGAGACAGAGAGAGAGAGAGAGAGAGAGAGAGAGAGAGAGAGAGAGAGAGAGAGAGAGAGAGAGAGAGAGAGAGAGAGAGAGAGAGAGAGAGAGGGCGGAATGTGGGTTGGCTCCCACCGCGCGCAAGGAAATATCATTTGAACGAGCAATCCTACACGACATCTGCGAGCGAACAGGGGACATAGAGATAACATTGCGCGGTTACTACCCTTAATTTAACGTCAGGTCTACCACCAGAACAGCCGAGGTTATACAACAGCCCTAGGCATTAAATTCACTGGATAAAATCTAATGAAAGCAGACTAAGCCCTCACCTTAAACTTGAACTGAGAGTAGATTTTATAGAGTTGCATAACGCATTGTTGGTTTTAATTACAAAGGGATAAACACATATTTGAATGATATTATTTGATTGCATCTTTTTCTGCAGAGGCCTATGCAAAGTATTTAGCGCCATATTGTGCCGTCTACATTGAACTGCTTGACATGGAATTGAAGGAGACGAGAAACCTGGACATATGTACATATTCAAAACATGAATTGAATAATATCACTTCCACGAATACATGTCCGGCTCCTAAACCAATGGGATGCAATCAATATCAGATAAAAACTCAAATATTGGCTGCATCAGAGTAGGCGCCCTGAGATACATTACATTTTAGGCCTATTCCTATAATGTGTGGGATAAACATGATTTGTCACTAATTCAATTCGGCGTGGCAAATCAATAAAAAGAAGAAGAAAACTGTCGTGGAACAATTCTTTTCTAACTGGCTATAAGAAAAGCACGCTATGTAAGGCAGTACTACACATGAATTCATGCATTTGAAAGTTATTTCATTCTGCATGATATTAAAACAATGTCATTTCTGCACAGTGTGGAAAAAAACGGTGTGTTGTTTGATGCACAGCCCATAGGAATGAAAGGTGGCAAACAGTAGTAACATATCTCTTCTCCCACTTCTGTAAATTCCATTACATTTCAAGGGGTTTGATTAGCCTACCATTAACACTATTGATACCTTCCTTATCGGCAGGAAATATGAACAACTAATAGTCATTTTTTGTCCTAATACGAAATATGTGCTAAAAAAAACATTCAAACCTTAATTTAAAGCCATCATAGGCCTATATTTTATTTATATGGACAAGTTTTGTGATGATTTTTCACATTAAATAAATCTATTTTTTTATTGTAAAATATGATATTTTCGACCATTTCAAATAAAATAAAAAGGGTCTGAAGATTTTTTGATGTAGATTTTTGCGTTTAGGTAGTTTAACAAATTCTAGGACTACAGAATGTTGACATTTGTATTGAAATGTGTTCAACTTCCATACCTCTGTGGACAATAACTGTATTCGAAACTGGAGAGAAAAGAGGAGGGGAAACGGTGCCGTATAAAATCCCCTTATGCATTTCCCTGCATTCTAAACATATCCTCAAATATGTAGATTGAGGTGGCGGTGAAATTGATCAGGTTCAAGTTCACGTCCAGTTTCTGATCGTTGTCTGCCTCCTAGCGACGGGATTCCGACACGAACAAAAGCCTGCCGATGCAGCTGGGCAGTATGCCCTGGCTACACTGAAACACAGAGATATGGCTAAAGCCACTCGACTTCATGCGGAAACCGAATAATGCCACACGATACGATACAATGTTACAACAACGTGGATCTAGGGCATGTTATCGCATATAACACCATTCGAGCTCTACTGAAGGGACGATTGCAGGACATATACACGGTGTGGCAACAACGGGTATTGGACATGCTACCTTAGTGATCCTCTTGTTACAAAAGCATATTTA
>NC_060180.1:17342295-17412295 GCF_021184085.1 Oncorhynchus gorbuscha | reverse complement strand
TACAATAGGCCTACCTATTCGTAGACTTGTGTTTCAAGTCAATTCATCAAAAAGAATGGGCTAAATAATGGATGGACTACTGACCAGTGTTTGTCGACCGATCAGAAAGATAAATACAGAACAGTCCCGTTTTGTCTTATAACCCAATGCAAACGATTAATATGTTATAACACAACATGTTTTTTTTTACTATCCTCAAAGGAGAGGGAGAGAGGGTGAAATCTGTGGTCCCGTGCATGCTCCACGCGCGGGAGCCCGGAGGAAATTGAGTGACTCGGCGCTCGGGCACATTTCAATATATGGAAATTACCTGGGGCTCGCGCAATAATTCAGAGCTCAATACGAACCACCAATTCTCTGTGTGCCTATTTATGCTTCACTATACCCATTTCCCACACTTCTGCTGGACCATTCCATCGTTTCTGTGGTATGAACGATCTGTCTCTAAACGTTGATGTTATGACATCGCAGGGCACATCTAAAAAGCACATTTAGGCTAATGAGTACAAATAAAGCGCGAAAAGTGCGTGTTTATGGTGGGTCTTTACGCACACAGGGCTCCATTGAGCGCGTTTTGGGGACGTAGGCCACGCGCCGTCAGATGGAGAGGAGAAGATATTCTGGCTGGGTTACCCCGGGTGACTATTTCGGCCTAAATGCACCTCTGTCAAGCCTAGCTCTACTAGGATCTCCCCCTTTTCTGCCTCTCTCAGCATTGCCTTCTCCCAGTAAAGATAATGGAAGTTTCTTTTTACAAATCAGAGAGAAACCCAGGGAATTAGCTCAAAATCCTTGGTAAATAGAGCCTTGCCTTTTCGGGGGAATTTCAAGCTTTACTGGTCCAGGCATTATCCCCAGCCTTACACTTCATATTAATGGCTAGATTTCACAATGTGGCATTATAACACTGAGTGATGGGCGCGCATGCTGCCCATGCTTCGGCAGGTATTAGATCAAATCTGAAGGATTATGCAGCTATAGGCCAAATGATCACCCTGAGCTTCCCTTCGCTCTCCCTGTGTGTGTGTCTGAGCCCATATAGGCCTACGCTAGGACAATAATTCGAGTCAAATTCGTAAGAAACATCCGTGAGTACGATCACACACACATCACACACACAGGCGCGAAGCTCATCAAATTAATTACATGACTCGGGCGTTAATGGAAACGGACAGGTTTCCTCTACCGCAAACGCCCGTCTCCCTCGGACGGGCTGCAGATACCACCCAGCAATCTGCATCAATCTCGGGGTAATGCATGACCATGTTTATTGCTGTAGTAGTTAAGTCGTTGTTAATTTTACACTAAACGCTTGTTATGATGATGAATGGGGAGGCCGAGATGGTCCACATGGGACGCCAACCATTTATCTGTTGAGCGGAGGCCTGCCTGCCTTCTATGTCAGTGCATTAATGTTAGTTAGATCTGAAATACATTGACGGACGTTTATCCAAGAGCTCACCCTTAGTACGCTGACTTGTCCAACCCTCTCGACAAAATTGTTCAAATATGGGAATCTCGGCATTGCAATCTCAGTGTGTTTAAATGTTGAGTGCATAAGGTTTCCTGTATAGTCAAATAAATAACCTATCGTTTTGTTATATTTTTCATGAATTACATTTTTCATGGAGTGCTGTATGTTCAAGGGCTTATCGTAGACCTAATATAATCACACGTTTATCATAATCAACAAACTTTTAGGTTAATCTAAATAATAAATATTCAACCAAGGCCTACCCCTACGCCTACTCATAAAACGGAGAAATTGACAAACATAAAAGTAAGCGATAGCCCACATGTTCATGTATTTCCTGCTTCAAACCTGTTTTTATACAGACAGACATGAGTTTTCTATTTTTCCGTTCTGACGCGCTTGGAGGTGGCTATGAACATGGCACTGGTATCACTTCCTCTATTATGGACTCAGACGCCCTCTAGTGTCAACAATCAGCAAATCACAGCTGCATGGTCTCAGTCGAGTCCTATCTCTCATTTGTAATTAATGACCAACATATTACAGCATCGTGCACTATACCAGGCATGCTCATCGTTTACTCGCCGTATGAGACTTGCACTATGACGACTTAGAACATTGGTATATCCTAGTAGGCTTAGTTATTTTTTGGAAGAAATTTGAGATCTATCGAAATTCCATTGTCGACGCTCAAATTCTCCTCAAAAGCCTACAATATCTACAGGGGAAAAAAAGAAATCGATTTAAATCGAATGTGTAATCATGGGAGTAAGAATATTTCTAAACGGTTAGGCAGGCTAATGTAACATTAAAAAAAGAACAAGGCAACTTCAAATATTGGCTTGTAACAGAACAAAAATAACAAGGCAACTTCAAATATTGGCTTGCCAAGAATCAGAGAAACGGTTAATGAAAATATCCATTGGCCTACGTGTTGGATCACCTGTTTCTACTACTATTTTAAACCTGAGGCCTAGTTATATTAGGCCTAATATAATATTGAAGTAGGCCTATAGCCTACACTGTTTTGCCGAATGAACTACAATTGTATTTATGCAGTGCGTCAGGTTGAGGTCAATCCCATGTGTATTCCTGAAGAGAAAACGAGCAGTGAATTGAAAGTAAATTAATGCATTGATTTGGGGGGAAATTACTCATAATCCGCTGTTTTTATTTACCGAACTGATGGCGAGAGCTATAAGGTCAGACCGATAAAAAGCTAAGCCACGCTTTTTGAAAGATATGAAAACCATCTTTGATAATTATTTGATCAACTGATAAAACTCAAATTCTCGGAAACAAAACCTTCCCCGATAAGGACGGTCTGTGTGTTGTGCGTGTATTGTAGCTAAATATATTAGACCTATGTAGCCTAGTGCTATGCGTAGCGCGACACACAATAGGGCTGATCGTTGAGGTGCAATGTATAAATCTGCTGTATTACATGATCGTGATTAATTTATCTATTTGTATTTCGATTTATATTTTATTATTATTAGGTTATTATTATTATTATTATGCTATTAATCACTGTTTTATATTGACAATCTGTTGCTAGACGACGTCGGTATAAGGACTGTGGCTTGTCTCTCCCTAGTAAATTAATTCCAACTGTTTATCTTCTTATAGCCTATAGCCTACTTATAGCCTATACGTGGCGTTTATTACCTTCAGACGGATGAATGGGCCATACCTCGGAGAGCTTAGTGATAAATCATGTATTTTTAATGAATATCAATAGAAGAAACCCCAAGACATAGCCCGCTATCTAATTTGATTAAACTGTGCTTAGGGCGGTTGGAAGTCTCTGACGGGGGAATTGTGTAGTAATGACTCGGCGGGTGTTACACCAGCCTATTTTAATGATCTAATGGACTGCCTGTGCGTTTAACTCCGCGCCGTTCAAATGATTAGCACCGACGGAAAATAACATTCGTTCTGACATGATAGCCTATTTAATATCCATCCTCAGTCCCCATAGGCACAGCCGCACGCCCTCTGCCCATGATATCGGTTTGGGTAAGTGTGCGGATGCATCTATGTATGTGCAAGTTATCGATAATAAAAATTAACGAAGCACGTAAAAGGTCAGAGCGCACGCACAGCAACATCCGTAATGTAGCACAGTTTAACGAAAATATTAACCAAAGCTAAAGAAAAAGGTAGAGAAAATTTGTTTGAAGGAAAACTTCAACAGCCAGTAAAGAGAAACGTAAAGTCAATCAAAAAGTGATATGACAATTAAGGGTGAGTTTCTACTCAGGGGAGTGGGTAGTTAGGACCAGGTCTCATAATTGTTGCATTACACGAACAAAAGTTAATTGCATGGACAGGTTCAACATGCACTTACTTAACCATATCATCTGGAGCACCAAACATCACATTTTGCCCAAACTATTCTGCTCTCTTGGCAACACAACATATTTGCATCGATCTTTAAAAAAAAACGAAACAATAAAAAAATGAATTGTTAGAAAATAAGAGAACATGGGCCCTTTAAGCTGTTTACTGTGAATAATAACGCATTATGATTCGTGTCCTAAATTATTATAGGCCTACTCAATTTCACACATCCCATGGCATCAATTTGACAAGTCCGCTACACTTTTTGACATTCCCCATAAAGCATTGATCATTATTTACGGTCTATAACGTTGAAAGCTCAAGCCTAGTCGATCTTTAAAAAAGAAGTCGGTAAACAGTCACAATTAGAGAAGACTGGGGTTGTCACATGGAAGGTAGGGTTGGTTGTCACTATCAATTACATTATAATACATCCCAAGATGTTTTCTACTTGTGCAACAAACAAACAAAACGCTCCCTTTATTGCTTCTCTCACACAGATATGTTTTGTGTCACACACCCACCCACCCACCCACCCACACAAACACACACGCGCAGAAATGTACTCCTAATGTCATATGTTAATCTCATGGCATAAAGTGCTGAAATGTGTTAGGAATAACAACCCCGAGATATAGGCCTGGTTGTCACAACTGGACAGAGTGTGTCTGATGGCTTATAACTCCAGGTTGGAATAAGATATGAGGATAAAATGGGTCCCCATTTCAACCCAAGACCTTAGTCTTTTTTCTAATATTGAAAATAGTCTTCTAAGACATACTGGTACTGAGAAATGCACACCAGAGTAAATAGTGTGACAATCAACTAAGGTCTCCCCTACTCCTATAGAGTACCACAGTTCCAATCGTTTTTCCACCTTTCATTTTTCCCACAGGGGATTTTACAAACACTTAAAATAAGGGCTGTGTTTGGTGTAGGTTTACTCTGGCATGACGTTCAGATAACCGTGTAAATCTCTCTAGGACAAGGTGACTTGTATCAATATTTGTATTTATCAACCAAAAATGAACGGCTAGTTAGCTGCTAATGTGGCTATCATAAAGAACTACAAATGCCATGATGATCTGGACGAGACTGATGAATTGAGGCAAAAGGTAAGACACTCTGGGTTAACTATCGAATGTTGGCTAAATGTAGTAATGAATAAATTGGCTACATTTATTTAAATGGACAATTTTGTGAACTGTCTTGTACAAGTTTTTTAAATTGACACAGTACCTGTTAGCAAAGGTGTCAGCTAGAGATGACGTGCAGGAGCTTGTAGGGATTTGTAGTCTTGCAGGACGTCTACTTTGATGATAATTAGCATTTTCAAATCTGAGAGTAAATAGAGCGAAATATATTGATAAAAGTCACCTTGTCCAAGAGAGATTTACATGGTCATCAAAACGTCATGCCAGGGTAAGCCTACACCAAACACAGCCCTTATTTTAAGTGTTTCTAAAATCCCCACTGGGAAAATGAATGGTGGAAAAACTATTGGAACCGTTTCCCTGTTTGACCGCTGGGTTTTATGAGTATTATGACACCTCCACTGTGAGGCCCTATTTATGCAAGAAGAATGTCACCAGAATTGCACAGCTGTATAAGGGGAATGCTGACTTCTACACTGTAGGCCAAGGCAACGGATAGTTTGATATGGGAGAGACCTTACCAGCAACCTGGACTCTTGGGTAGAAGTACCATAGTAAATGTAAATACGGGACAGAATACTCCAATTAGTATTTGGTATTTGGTATTTTATTAGGATCCCCATTAGCTGTTGCAAAAGCCAATACTGTAAGTTTTCTTGAATTTGAATCTGTTCTGGATTTGGGGACTGTGAAAAGACCCCTGGTGGCATGTCTGGTGGGATAAGCGTGTGTGTCAGAGCTGTGTGTATGTTGACTATGTAAACAATTTGGGATTTTCAACACATTAAGGTTTCTTATAAAAAGAAGAAGTGATGCAGTCAGTCTCTCCTCAACTCTTAGCCAAGAGAGACTGACTGCATAGTATTTATATCAGCCCTCTGATTTGCAATGAAGAGCAAAATGTGCCACTCTGTTCTGGGACAGCAGCAGCTTAACTAGGTCTTTCCTTGCAGCACTGGACCACACAACTGGACAATAATCATGATAAGATAAAACTAGAGCCTGCAGAACTTGCTTTTTGGAGTGTGGTGTCAAAAAAGCAGAGCATCTCTATTACGGCCAGACCTCTTCCCATCTTTACAACCATTGACTCTATATGTTTTGACCATGACAGTTTACAATCTAAGGTAACGCCAAGTAATTTGTTGTTCAACAGCCACACCATTCATTACCAGATTCAGCCGAGGTCTAGCAATTACGGAATGATTTGTACCAAATACAATGCTCTTAGTTTCAGAGATGTATCAGGACCAGTTTATTACTGGCCAGCCATTCCAAGACAGACCGCAACTCTTTGTGAAAGGTTTCAGTGACTTCATTAGCTGTGGTTGCTGATGCGTACATGTATATGGTTGAATCATCAGCATACATGGACACACATGCTTTGTTCAATGCCAGTGGCAGGTCATTGGTAAATATAGAAAAGAGTAGAGGGCTTCCCTGCGGTACACCACACTTGACATGTTTGACATTAGAGACGATTCCATTAAAGAAAACCCCTGAGTTCTACTAGATAGATAGCTCTGAATCCACGATATGGCGGAGGTTGAAAAGCCATAGCACTTCAGTTTTTTCAACAACACGTTATGGTCAATAATATCAAAGGCTGCACTGAAATCTAACAGTACAGCTCCCACAATCTTCTTATTATCAATTTCTTTCAACCAATCATCAGTCATTTGTGTCAGTACAGTACATGTTGAGTGCCCTTCTCTATAAGCACGCTGAAAGTCTGTTGTTCATTTGTTTACAGAGAAATGGCATTGTATTTGGTCAAACACAATTTTTTTCAACAGTTTGCTAAGAGCTGGCAGCAAGTTTATAGGTCTGCTGTTAGAAACAGTAAAGGCCGCTTTACCACTCTTGGGTAGCGGAATTACTTTGGCTTCCCTCCAGGCTTGAGGACAAAGACTTTCCTCTCGGCTCAAGATTAAAAATATGACAGTTAAGGGTGGCTATAGAGTCGGCCACCATCCTCAGTAGCTTTCCATATAAGTTGTCAATGCCAGGAGGTTTGTCATTATTGATGGTTAACACTTTTTCCAACTCTCCCACTGTAACTTAACAAAATTCAAATGTGCACTGCTTTTCTTTCATTATTTGTTTTTTTTCTGCATGAATATAATTGCTCACTGTTTGCTGTGGGCATTTCCTGCCTACATTTGCCCACTTTGCCAATGAAATAATAATTAAAATAATTGGCAACATCAAATGGTTTTGTGATGAAAAAGCCTGATCTGATTTGATGAAAGATGGAGTTGGAGATGGAGTCTTTCTGTCCATAATTTCATTAATTTAATTGATCATAATAAAGTTTCTTCTTATTTTTGACGAGTTTAGTCACATCATTTCTCAATTTGCAGTAAGTAAGCCAGTCAGATGTACAGCCAGACTTATGAGCCACTCCTTTTGCCCCATCTCTTTCAACCATACAGTTTTTAAATTCCTCATCAATCCATGGAGCCAACAGTCAGTTTCTTAACAGGTGCATGTTTATCAATAGTTGTAAGAAGCAATTTCATAAATTCATCAAGTGCAGTGTCTGGAGGCTCCACATTAGTTACATCATACCAACAAATATTTTTAATATTATCCACATAAGAGTCACAGCAAAATATTTTGTATGATCTCTTACAGTGGGGCAAAAAAAAGTATTTAGTCAGCCACCAATTGTGCAAGTTCTCCCACTTAAAAAGATGAGAGAGGGCTGTAATTCTTATCATAGGTACACTTAAACTATGACAGACAAAATGAGATTTTTTTTCTCCAGAAAATCACATTGTATGATTTTTTATGAATTTATTTGCAAATTATGGTGGAAAATAAATATTTGTCTCTGTCCTCCACTCGTTACCTGTATTAATGGCACCTGTTTGAACTTGTTATCAGTATAAAAGACACCTGTCCACAACCTCAAACAGTCACACCCCAAACTCCACTATGGCCAAGACCAAAGAGCTGTCAAAGGACACCAGAAACAAAATTGTAGACCTGCACCAGGCTGGGAAGACTGAATCTGCAAGAGGTAAGCAGCTTGGTTTGAATAAATCAACTGTGGGAGCAATTATTAGGAAATGGAAGACATACAAGACCACTGATAATCTCCCTCGATCTGGGGCTCCACGCAAGATCTCACCCCGTGGGGTCAAAATGATCACAAGAACGGTGAGCAAAAATCCCAGAACCACACGGGGGGACCTAGTGAATGACCTGCAGAAAGCTGGGACCAAAGTAACAAAGCCTACCATCAGTAACACACTACGCCGCCAGGGACTCAAATCCTGCAGTGCCAGACGTGTCTCCCTGCTTAAGCCAGTACATGTCCAGACCAGTATGTAGTTTGCTAGAGAGCATTTGATCCTGGAAGATCCAGAAGAAGATTGGGAGAATGTCATATGGTCAGATGAAACCAAAATAGAACTCTTTAGTAAACACTCAACTCGTCGTGTTTGGAGGACAAAGAATGCTGAGTTGCATCCAAAGAACACCATACCTACTGTGAAGCATGGGGGTGGAAACATCATGCTTTGGGGCTGTTTTTCTGCAAAGGGACCATGACGACAGATCTGTGTAAAGGAAAGAATGAATGGGGCCATATATCGTGAGATTTTGAGTGAAAACCTCCTTCCATCAGCAAGGGCATTGAAGATGAAACATGGCTGGGTCTTTCAGCATGACAATGATCCCAAACACACCGCCCAGGCAACGAAGCAGTGGCTTCGTATGAAACATTTCAAGGTCCTGGAGTGGCCTAGCCAGTCTCCAGATCTCAACCCCATAGAAAATCTTTGGAGTGAGTTGAAAGTCTGTGTTGCCCAGCAACAGCCCCAAAACATCACTGCTCTAGAGGAGATCTGCATGGAGGAATGGGCCAAAATACCAGCAACAGTGTGTGAAAACCTTGTGAAGACTTACAGAAAACGTTTGACTTCTGTCATTGCCAACAAAGGGTATATAACAAAGTATTGATCAACTTTTGTTATTGACCAAATACTTATTTTCCTCCATCATTTGCAAATAAGTAAATTAAAAATCCTACAATGTGATTTTCTGGATTTTTTTCTCATTCATTCTGTCATAGTTGAAGTGTACCTATGATGAAAATTACAGGCCTCTCATCTTTTTAAGTGGGAGAACTTTCACAATTGGTGGCAGACTAAATACTTTTTTGCCCCACTGTATATACTATTTTAGGCCCAGCTGTTGGAACTTTGGCTTTCCTGGATATAGCCACTATATTGTGAACACTGCATCCAATGGGTATGGATACAGCTTTAGAACAAAGTTCGACAGTATTAGTAACAATGTGATCGGTACATGTGGATCATCTTGTTCCTATAGTGTTTGTAACCCTGGTAGGTTGATTAATAACCTAAACCAGATTACAGGCACCGGTTACAGTAAGAAGCTTCCTCTTGAGTGGACAGCTTGATGAAAACCCCAAGTAAGTAGACCTCTGTCACGATCATCGTAAGGAACGGACCAAAATGCAGAGTGGTATGTGTTCATGATGAAGTTTTTAATTAAAGAAAGCACTGAACACTGAATACAAACTCTACAAAACAATAAACGAATAACGACCGTGAATCTATAATGAGACCTGTGCTGACACAAGCAACTAACATAGACAATCACCCACAAACAAACAGTGAAACCCAGGCTACCTAAGTGTGATTCTCAATCAGAGACAACTAATGACACCTGCCTCTGATTGAGAACCATACTAGGCCGAAACATAGAAATCCCAAAATCATAGAAAAACAAACATAGACTGCCCACCCCAACTCACGCCCTGACCATACTAAATAACGACAAAACAAAGGAAATAAAGGTCAGAACGTGACAACCTCTCTGTTTACATCACATACGTTATCAAGCATTTCACACATATTATTTAGACACTTAATGTCAGCACTTGGTCGCCCATAGCAACACCCCAAAAGAAAAGGCTTTAGATGTGCCAAGTGAACCTGCAACCATAACACTTCAATAACACTTGACATTAGATCTCCTCTAAGCATTACAGGGATATGGCTCTGAAGAACTCTGAACAACTCCTCCCCCATAAGTATTTCTGTCTCTTCTATAAATGTTATATCCTTGTATTGCTACTGATGTATCATCAAGTTCATTATCTAAGTGAGTCTCATAAATGGCTAATATATGAATGTTATCTGATGTTAGCAAGTTATTAATATGGGCTATTTTCAGCCCTGTCCTCAGACAGCATATCATAGACATAATATTGAAAAGAGCAGACAAAGCAAAATAAAAAATACAGAAATTCAGCAGTCCATTAATCAATTGGTGTGTGTGTGTGCTGCGGGGTTGAGGCTACGAACCCATAGGCTTGGCTCTCTCATCCCTTCCAGGTTTCTGGGAGGGAGGGTGGACAATGAGTCTGTCATACCGGATGTACGCAATGTCCCCACGCGCTCTGGCAACTTTCATGGCTGGAATCAGTTCTTTCCTCTTCTGGCGCACAGCTTCGGGATAGTCCTCGTTGAGGAAGATATACGTTCCTCTCAAGTTCTTGTCTCTTTCCAAAACAGCTACCTTGTCTTTGAACCTCGGGAACTTGATCAGTATCGACCTGGTCCTATCAACGGCTCAGGCCTACCACATGGTATGTATTAATTTGTGGATGTCCATAATCCATTTCATATGATATGTTATGAAATGCAATTTGTACGATATGTTACGAATTCCAAGTTGTTGTGGTTAATGCTAACTTTAGCTAGGTGGCTAACACTAACTTTAGCTAGGCTAACGTTTGCTAGGCTAGGGGTTAAAGTTAGGGTTAAGGTTAGGGTTGCGAGTTAGCAGAGTTTCCCAAACTCGGTCCTCGGGACCCCATGGGTGCACGTTTTGGTTTTTGCCCTAGCACTACAAAACTGATTCAAATAATCAAATATTGACCCCTTCGGGATCCTGAGGACTGAGTTTTGGAAATGCTGGGTTAAAGGGATATTAATGTTAGGGTTAGGGGAAAGGTTAGCTAACATGCTAAGTAGTTGCAAAGTAGCCAATTAGCTAAAATGTGATTTGAACACGCAACCTTTGGATTTCTAGACGTTTGCGTTATATGCTCACCCATCCACCCCAACCAACCACCATACTTTCATTTTTGCCTGAAAGGGATACTTTGTGATAAGCAGTTACCATAGACTTCCATTCATTGCGCTAACGCTAGTTAGTAATTGCACTAACGATAGTTAGCAATTTCCTTCAAACTGCACACAGAGACATGAAAATGGGATCCATAATCCATAAATTCATCTGACTCTGGGGAAGTAGATCAAGGGCTTCATTGCCAAAATCCTGAAGTATCCTTGAATGAAACCGTCTGTCTTATGTAACATTCCATACTAATAGAGCTGGCCACCTTGTAGTCCTAAAACCCGGAAGTGAGTTACCTCTGGTTCGTTCAGCCATCACTATGGGAAAGAATAGGGTTTTGGGATAAATGCAGAAAATAAAGGCTGAGGTTAACACAGGCTTAGGATATCTTATTTGGTTCTACGATATACCATGAGTCAGTTGACATGACCTTTATGAATTATGAAGCCTTTATGTGCTTTTTTTAAAATGACATCAATTCTTAAAAATTCACCAAAGATGACATTAACTGGTGAATATTTTCTTATAGAACAAAACATATAAGATCTCCTAAGCCTGTGTTATCCACAGACCTTGTTATCGGCATTTACCCCAAAACCATACAAAAACAACATTCATTTCCCCATAGGCTTTTTCCAACGAAACATGGCGGTAGTGCCTACAATCATTACCAGGTTTGGGATTCCACACGCACCACCGTTTCCTTGAGTTTGATGGAGCTGTATCAGGACGCTAGGAGTCTACAGAGGTTGGTCGGCTTGCTGTGTCTTGCAGCATCTGCAATGTGCTAACAAGCAGTGTCAGTTTTAGCATGTAAATCTTGGTGAGGCAAACTCAACTTATTTTTTGTTGATGCACGCCAGCAAAGCCACTACACAACACAACACTAAACAATACATGAATTGTACTATAATGGTGACAAACGGTGGCCACAAACTGTTAGGGTCTACATGAAGCTGTCCTAACAGCAGAGCTTTCCTTCAGCACCATGGAGGGAATCCTTACCACCGCTACACCTGGCTATCAGCAGAGCCTTGTCTGGCAGAAAAACAGTTCATTCAGCCTCCTTTACTGCCTTTTTAAAAACCATAGCTGATATGGCTGACTTGCTTAACAATAAATGTGGTTACTACTGACTCCTTGTGGATTAAATAAGAAGTCGATAAGAACCGCATTCTCCTCCGATAATAACAAACGGCAAAATGAGTTTAGACTTTTGAACCATACACAATTATTATTACATTTATGTTCAGTGAACTCATAATGTTTATTCTTATATCATTAACTCTTAGCTCTACGTATAAGTAAGTCCAAGCAAATGCACTGCAACGAGGTAGGCCTTTTCATTCAGCACTTTCAAAATGGACACAGACAGAGAATTCAGATAGATGTTAGTTCAGATTAATTCAGCAAGATGTTGAGGCCTTAACTTTACTCTTCTTTAAGTCACCACAGAGAGAGAGGAAGAGAGAGACTCGGTTAGCCTACCATTTGAACTATTTTATTAGGCCTATGTTGTCAAAAAAGGAAGGAAAATACAATCATGAGGATCCACTTTTATATACAACCATACCGACACACAGACAGCGCATTGCGCAAACAAAACAACCCTCGCAATATCAACTGGAATTACATGGGTCTATTACGGAACTTATTGTTGAAAACAAATATCTGAATGGGAAGAGACTGTCACTGACAAACATGGTCAGAGACCCAACAACATTATATAGTATCTCCTCCTCTTCAAGAAAAGCACATGAGCTAATTATAATATACAAAGTGTGCAAAATAATGAAATCATTCAAACATTGCCTAAAACTATGAATAAGATACTAATGAGATAGACCTATATAAGCAATAGGCCTATAACAATTGAGATGTACAAACTATGGCATTAAGGGAAAAATGAGGCAATCCATAATTTCGATTAAGACATTAAAACCTCTTAGAGCTCCCCATCCCGGATCCGGGATCGTGACTACGGCTCAAGCTCATTACCATAACGCACAATGCAAAAAAATATTCTTAGAAATATTTAACCTCCACACATTAACAAGTCCAATAGCTCAAATGAAAGATAAACACCTTGTTCATCTACCCAGCAAGTCAGATTTCTAAAATGTTTTACGGCGTGCGCTAAGACGGACGTAGTCAAAACAACTATTTATTCAGCACTTTTGAAATGTACAGTGACATAATTTAGAACATGGGCCGTTCTTACAGTTTTCTCCCTGTACACCAAGTCAGAACCATAGGATAAATAAAGGGTGAAGATAAGCAGACAAAGAAAGCTCTTACAATATTCAATGATAACTTTTCTCTAAAACAGGGTATAGGCTACATGTGCAGCACCAAGTCAGAACAGTAGGCAAAGTTCTGAGGGGGAAACGGACTAAACTATTAGGGTGAGGCACAAGGGCTACTAAGCTTACAACACAACATACACTTAGTATTACTTTCTTAGCTACAGTATACATACCTGCATTTTGGAGATGCCTTACTCAAGAAAGCAGGAAAGAGAGCATGTTTGCATGCAGCTTTATTATCTCAATAAATGTGTTTTTACATTGCTTGCAAACTGATATGTG
Organism: Oncorhynchus gorbuscha; assembly: GCF_021184085.1. Classification (NCBI taxonomy): domain Eukaryota; kingdom Metazoa; phylum Chordata; class Actinopteri; order Salmoniformes; family Salmonidae; genus Oncorhynchus; species Oncorhynchus gorbuscha. The sequence goes on along the minus strand of NC_060180.1, from coordinate 17,398,616 downwards.
ACACGAATTAATGCCAAAATACCATGCAAAACAGGCAACAAAGCTGAAGATGTGGGGCTCCCACCTGCCCTGAATGACAGGTCAACACTGTTAACAACACACCAAAGTAAGACAAACATGTAAAACAACAATTCAGGGTTAATGTCTACTAGTGGGAATCATGAGCGTAGGCTGCAACAACCCTAAACCTGTGGTGGAAACGTGAAGAGACTTCACCCAAGCAGAAACTTCAAACAAGTTGCACATTAATTACCTTACCCTATGGCTACTGGGCCATGCATGCCCAACGTTTCCCCTCCTTCCAGAAAGTTGTGATTCTTGGGAATGAAGTTCAGGTATGCCAGTAGCCTACCATTTTGAATAGTACAATATGCATGGTTATGAATGTCAGCAAAATAAATCAAAATTTTGAGAAAAATAAATACATTGCTGCAATGTTTTACAGTCAACCTGTGTATTTGTGTATTTAATCAAATGCAATTCCTCTGTCAACAGTCTCCTATCCAATGCCATACTTTAACTCTAAATGCTGTTTGCGTGTTTTAGCATACTATATTTCATACAGTACATTCAGAAAGTGCATGGCCCCTTGACTCTTTCCACATTTTGGCACGTTACAGCCTTATTCTAAAATGGATTCAATAGTTTTTTACCCTCATCAATCTACAAATAATACCCCATAATGGCAAAGCAAAACCCTATTTTTAGACATTTTTGCACAAAAAAAAGAAACAAAACAAATATGACATTTACATCGGTGTTCAGACTTCTTACTCAGTACTTTGTTGAAGCACCTTTGGCAGTGATTACAGCCTCCGGGTCTTCTTGGGTATGACTCTACAAGCAGGCTGGCTATCAGAAATGGGATCAAGTGTTCTGCCTCTTCTGAAACAGGCCAAGAAAGGCTATTTCACTGTGAATAAGAACTGAAGGGAGAAGAGAAGATCTTACCACCAAGCCATTAACAGTCTTTACCTTCTCAATAAAAACGACATAACCAGCGATGTGAAAAAAAATGAAGAGGAAGCGGTAAAGAAACACAGCTGGTTGGTAGAAACATGAAGACGGATTATGTGTCATCATAATATTATGACCACACCTCCATTTGGATTTTCTTGTCTGTGAACTGTTGGCTACTGAGTAAATTGACAAATGCATCTAGACTAATGCTGCTGCCAATACAGAGGCATTACAAGGGAGCCCAACTCAGTGCATTTCTGTTCGAACAAACTTATTTTTCACCCGATGATGGCACTAAAGCCATGTTTGTTCAATCTATGCTGTATCCAAGTGTTGCTATGTACTCTATGTAGCCTACATTTCTTCCTGTACCCAGTGGACATGTATGGTAGTTAGTTGCTGTCTGTGAGAAATACAATTTACCGGTAGTACTGACACTAAGACAGTTGAGACACCAAGTGTTTCAAACTAATCCCACTCCTCAAAGCCTAAGCAAAGAACAATGTATGGTCCTCTGCTGGTGATACCTGGATGGGAAACCAAGATGCTACTGGAAGAGGTGTTGGAACATGGAGGGCCAAGGAATGCCTCTCGTTCTGGTTTAAAGCCACAGTCCTTAAATATCCTGTACAGATATTTCAATAAATGGAATAGAAAATGACTTATCTATGACTTATTAGTAAAAGTGTGTGACATCATACTATAACAAAATTGGCCTATTTGTGATATGAAAATGTAATGGGACCCATTAGCTCAATTGTCCAGTATTTTCCCATCTTCCAATAGTCTTATTTAACCCTTCCCACTCCAACTCTTCTCCAGGTCAGACCAGAATATTACGTTTGCCTGGCTGCGGGAAGTAGTTTGGGGATGTGGGGGTGTTGGACAAATCCTTTTGCAGCGCATATAGGCTATATCAGTCTGCTAATACAGGCCCAGTGCACTACATTTGTGGAAAACTTTATTTATTTATTTTTATTCCGATTTTTACTCAGATTTTTAAGGGGGTGCTGCAGCACACCTATTTCCCGCGGCTATGGGGGAATGGATAAAATAAGTAAATCAAGACGAACAACATTATGGTTGAATAGTATCCTAGGCCCAGTTGAATAGTATCCTAGTCCCAGTTGAATAGTATCCTAGTCCCAGTTGAATAGTATCCTAGGCCCAGTTGAATAGTATCCTAGTCCCAGTTGAATAGTATCCTAGGCCCAGTTGAATAGTATCCTAGGTCCAGTTGAATAGTATCCTAGGTCCAGTTGAATAGTATCCTAGGCCCAGTTGAATAGTATCCTAGGCCCAGTTTAATAGTATCCTAGGCCCGGTTGAATAGTATCCTAGGTCCAGTTGAATAGTATCCTAGGCCCAGTTGAATAGTATCCTAGGCCCAGTTGAATAGTATCCTAGGCCCAGTTGAATAGTATCCTAGGCCCAGTTGAATAGTATCCTAGGCCCAGTTTAATAGTATCCTAGGCCCGGTTGAATAGTATCCTAGGCCCGGTTGAATAGAGTCCTAGGCCCGGTTGAATAGAATCCTAGGCCCAGGAGGCCAGTTGAAAAGCATTCAGTTACAAAACCTAGGCTTGTTTTGTCATCTTGTAGCCATGGTGTAGGGCCAGAGCTATCCAACCCTGTTCCTGGAGAGTTATCATCCTTTTGGTTTCACTCCAACCCTAATCTATCAGACCTGATTCTAAGAATTAGCTGGTTGATAAGCTGAACCAGGTTAGTTACAACTGGGGTTGGAGCGAAAACCTACAGGACGGTATGTAGCTCTCCAGGAACAGGTTGGAGACCCCTGGCATAGAAGGAGGCGTTTAGGGAGGCGTCTAGTCATGGCGTTTCTTTTACACCTGTTATGTAAGGTTATGACATAGGTAGTGCCTAAAACTGTGTTATGTCCATTTCTACCACTAAGTGTGAGTATTGTTGTAAATGCCAGTGAAAATCCATCCACTGATGACTCCTTCAGTAAGTGAGCTGAAAGAATCTTTCCAAATGTGTAGTTGTATTTATTATGGCAGGCAGCCACTACTCTCACTGGGGTCTGGCAAAATGAAGGCATTTTAAAAACGTTACAATACATTCATAACAGATTTCACAACACACTAAATGTGTGCCCTCTGGCCCCTACTCCACTACCACATATCTACAACACAATATCCATATGTAGGCTGGTGTATAGTGCGTATGTTATCATGTGTGTATGCATGTGTTTGTGCCTCTGTTTGTGTTGCTTCACAGTCCCAGTTGTTCCAGGTGTATTTTTATCTGTTTTTTATCTGATTCTACTGCTTGCAACAAATACCTGATGTGGAATAGAGTTCCATGTAGTCACAGCTCAATGTAGTACTGTGCACTTCCCATAGTTTGTTCTGGACTTCGGGACTGTGAAGAGAACTTTGGTGGCATGTTTTGTGGGGTATTTTTTTCAATTAAATGTTTTACTTAAATTTTAACCTTTATATAACTAGGTAAGTCAGTTAAGAACAAATTATTATTTACAATGACGGCATATGTTATAATGTGTGTATGCATGTGTCTGTGCCTATGTTTGTGTTGCTTCACAGAGCACTGCTTTATTATGGACAGACTTCTCCCCATCTTAGCTACTGTTGTATCAATATGTTTTGACCATGACAGTTTACAAGCCAGGGTTACACAAAGCAGTTTAATCACTTCAACTTGCTCAATTTCCACATTATTTATTATAATATTTAGTTGAGGTTTAGGGTTTAGTAAATTATTTGTTCCAAATACAATGCTTTTAGTCTTTTAAATATTTATTCCTTGCCACCCACTCGGAAATTAACTGCAGCTCTTAAGTGTTGCAATGATTTCACTTGCTGTGGTAGATGACGTGTATAGTGTTGAGTCATCCAATCCACATACATAGACACACTGGCTTTACTCAAAGCCAGAGGCATGTCGATAGTAAAGATTGAAAAAAGTAAGGGGCCTAAACAGTTGCCCTGGGGATTTCCTGATTCTACCTGGATTATGTTGGAGAGGCTTTCATTAAAGCCCTCTGTGTTCTATTAGACAGGTAACTCTTTATCCACAATATTGCTGGGGGTGTAAAGGCATTACACATACGTGTATGTTTTTCCACCAGCAGACTATGATCAATAATATCAAAAGCCGGACTGAAGTCTAACAAAACAGCACCCTAAATCTTTTTATCATCAATTTGTTTACTGTTAAATAGCTTTGTATCTGGTCAAAAACTTGACTAAGGGTTGGTAACAGGCTGATTGGTCGGCTAATTGAGCCAGTAAAGGGGGCTTTACTATTCTTAGGTAATGGAATTACTTTTACTTCCCTGCAGGCCTGAGGGCACACACTTTCTAGTAGGTTTAAATTGAAGATGTGGCAAATAGTAGTGGCAAAATTGTCCGCTATTATCCTCAGTAATTTTCCATCAAAGTTGTCAGACCCCAGTGACTTGTCATTGTTGATAGACAACAACACTTTTTTCATCTCTTCCAAACTCACTTTACCGAATTCAAAATTACAATTCTTGTCTTTCATAACCTGATCAGATATACTTGAAATTGTAGTGTCAGCATTTGTTACTGGCATGTCATCGCTAAATTTGCTAATCTTGCAGATAAAAAATAATTAAAGTAGTTGGTAATATCAGTCGGTTTTGTGACGAATGAGCCATCTGATGAATGATGGAGCTGAGTTAGCCTTATTTCCCAAAATGTCATTGAAGGTGCTCCAAAGATTTTTACGATCATTCTTTATGTCATTTCTCTTTGTTTCATAGTGTATTTCCTTCTTCTTTTTATTCAGTTTAGTCACATGATTTCTAAATTTGCAGTACGTTTGCCAAGAGGTTGTGAAGCCAGAGTTATTTGCTATTTTTGCCTCATCCCTCTCAACCATAAAATTGAATAAATTCCTCATCAATCCATGGGAATTTAACAGTTTTTACAGTCATTTTCTTAATGGGTGCTGCTTATTAATAACTGGCATAAGCAATTTCAGAAATGTGTCAAGTGTACAGTCTGTTTGCTCCTCATTACACCCAAATGAAGAACAAATATTATTGACATCAACAACATGGAAATCACTACAAAACGTCTTATATGACCTCTTATACACTATATTAGGCCAGGCCTTTGGAACTTTGTTTTTCCTAGATATGGCTACTAAATTGTGATTACAACATCAGATGAATCTGGATACTGCTTTCAAGCACATTTCTGCAGCATTAGTAAAGATGTGCACAATACATGTTGGTGATTTCATTCCCGTGCTGTTTGTAACTACCCTGGTAGATTGACTATTAACCTGTACCAGTGTCACGCCTTGGTCTTTATATTTTGTGTTTTCTTTATTTATTTGGTCAGGCCAGGGTGTGACATGGGTTTATTTTGTGGTGTGTTTTTGTATTGGGGTTTTAGTAGGTATTGGGATTGTGGCTGAGTAGGGTTGTCTAGGAAAGTCTATGGTTGCCTGAGGCGGTTCTTAATCAGAGGCAGGTGATTTTCGTTGTCTCTGATTGGGAACCATATTTAGGCAGCCATATTCTTTGAGTGTTTCGTGGGTGATTGTTCCTGTCTCAGTGTTTTGTATTTCACTAGATAGGCTGTATAGGTTTTCACGTTCCATTTGTTGTTTTGTATTTTCGTGTGTCATCTTCATTAAAGATGTATCGTAATAACCACGCTGAATTTTGGTCCGACTCTCCTTCAACGGAAGAAAGCCGTAACAGAATCACCCACCACAAGAGGACCAAGCGGCGTGGTGACATGCAGCGGCAGCAGGAGCTACGAAGTTTGGAGTATACGACTTGGGAGGAAATAGACAGGTGGGTGGTCGACCCAGAGAGTGCCGGAGCCCGCCTGGGATTCGCTGGAGCAGTGCGAAGAAGGTTATCGGAGAATGGAGTTGGCGAAGCAAGCATGGCGGCGCGGACGGAAGACCGAGAGTCAGCCCCAAATATTTCTTGGGGGGTGGCTCAGGGAGAGTGTGGCAGAGTCAGGGTTCAAATCTGAGCCAAATCGTGAGGAGCAGCGATCAAAGGACTTCTGGACTTGGGAGGAGATATGGCGGAAAAGGACCCTGGGCACAGCCTGGAGAATATCGACGCCCCAAAGAAGAACTGGAGGTGGAAAAGCGGAGAGTGGTATGAAGAGGCAGGGTTCAGCCCCATAAATGTATTGGGGGAGGGGGGGGCTCAGGGAGCCAGACTTCCCCTGTTTATCGTGAGGAGCCAAGGAGGAGACCAGAACCAGAGCCGGTGTTGGAGGTGAGTGAAGCAGAGACTGTGAAGGAGTTATTGGGGAAAGTGGAGGAGAGAGTTATGAGGGAGTTGCTAATTTGGTGCTTTAAGTACGATATTCGCCCGACGAAGCGTGTCGGGATTTAATGGCACCTGGGTCAGCGCTCCATACTCGTCCTGAGGTGCGTGTTAGTCGGCTGGTGAAAATTGTGCCAGCCTCACGCACTAGGCCCCCTGTGTACCTACCTAGCCTTGCACGTCCTGTGCCAGTCCTGCTCTCAGGCTCTCCAATACGCCTTCACGGTCCGGTCCATCCTGTGCCACCTTCACACACCAGTCCTTCGGTGGCAGCTCCCCGCACCAGGCTTCCTGTGCGTGTCTTCGGCCCAGTACCACCAGTGCCAGCACCACGCACCAGGCCTTCAGTGCGCCTCGCCTGTTCAGCGCTGCCAGAGCCTTTCTCCTCTCCAGTGCTGTCGGAGTCTCCCGCCTGTTTAGCGCTGTCGGAGCCTTATTCCCCTCCTGCGCTGACGGGAGTTTCCCGCCTGTTCAGCGCAGCTAGAGCCTTCCTCCTCTACAGCACTGCTGGAGTCTCCCGCCTGTTTAGCGCAGCCAGAGCCTTCCTTCTCTCCAGCGCTGCCGGAGTCTCCTACCTGTTCACGCCAGCCAGAGCTGCCAGTCTGCATGGAGCAGCCAGAGCTGCCAGTCTGCATGGAGCAACCAGAGCTGCCAGTCTGCATGGAGCAGCCAGAGCTGCCAGTCTGCATGGAGCAGCCAGAGCTGCCAGTCTGCATGGAGCTGCCAGTCTGCATGGAGCAGCCAAAGCTGCCAGTCTGCAGGGAGCAGCCAGAGCTGCCAGTCTGCATGGAGCAGCCAGAGCTGCCAGTCTGCATGGAGCAACCAGAGCTGCCAGTCTGCATGGAGCAGCCAAAGCTGCCAGTCTGCATGGAGCTGCCACAGCTAGAGCCGCCAGTCAGCCATGATCTTCAAGATCCGCCAGTCAGCCAGGATCCGCCAGTCAGCCATGATCTTCCAGATCCGCCAGTTAGCCAGGATCTGCCAGTCAGCCAGTATCCGCCAGTCAGCCAGGATCTGCCAGAAACACCAGCTAGCCAGGATCTGCCAGAGCCAACTACCTGCCTGAGCTTCCTCTCAGGGCTGAGCTTCCCCTCAGGGCTGCTTCCCCTCAGTTCCGAGCTTCCCCTCAGTCCCGAGCTTCCCCTCAGTCCCGAGCTTCCTCTCAGTCCCGAGCTTCTACCTCAGTCCCGAGCTGCCCCTCAGTCCAGTGGGGTCCTTGGTGAGGGTTATTAGGCCAAGATCGGCGGCGAGGGTCGTCAATCATAGGACGCGTTACAGGGGGACTAAGACTTGGTTGGAGTGGGGTCCACGTCCCGAGCCGGAGCCGCCACCGTGGACAGACGCCCACCCGGACCCTCCCCTATGGGTTTAGGTGTGCGGCCGGGAGTCCGCACCTTGGGGGGGAGGTTCTGTCACGCCTTGGTCTTAGTATTTTGTGTTTTCTTTATTTATTTGGTCAGGCCAGGGTGTGACATGGGATTATTTTGTGGTGTGTTTTTGTATTGGGGTTTTAGTAGGTATTGGGATTGTGGCTGAGTATGGTTGTCTAGGAAAGTCTATGGTTGCCTGAGGAGGTTCTTAATCAGAGGCAGGTGATTTTCGTTGTCTCTGATTGGGAACCATATTTAGGCAGCCATACTCTTTGAGTGTTTCGTGGGTGAATGTTCCTGTATATATAGCGGGGCTATATACAGGGGGTACCGGTACAGAGTCAATGTGTGGGGGGCACCGGTGTCGAGGTAATTGAGGTAATATATACATGTGAGTAGAGTTATTAAAGTGACTTATACATAGATAATAACAGAGAGTAGCAGCAGTGGAAAAGAGGGCGGTGGGGGGGCAATGCAAATAGTCTGGGTAGCCATTTGATAAGATGTTCAGTAGTCTAATGGCTTGGGGGTAGAAGCTGTTTAGAAGCCTCTTGGACCTAGACTTGGCGCTCCGGTACCGCTTGCCATGCAGTAGCAGAGAGAACAGTCTATGACTAGGGTGGCTGGAGTCTTTGATAATTTTTAGGGCCTTCCTCTGACACCGCCTGGTATAGAGGTCCTGGATGGCAGGAAGCATGGTCCTGGTGATGTACTGGGCCGTACGCACTACCCTCTGTAGTGCCTTGCGGTTGGAGGCCGAGCAGTTGCCATACCAGACAGTGATGCAACCCGTCAGGATGCTCTCGATGTTGCAGCTGTAAAACATTTTGAGGATCTGTGGACCCATGCTAAATCTTTTCAGTCTCCTGAGTGGGAATAGGTTTTTTCATGCCCTCTTCACGACTGTCTTCGTGTGCTTGGACCATGTTAGTTTGTTGGTGATGTGGACGCCAAGGAACTTGAAGCTCTCAACCTGCTCCACTACTGCCCCATTGATGAAAATGGGGGCATGCTCCGTCCTCCTTTTCCTGTCGTCCACAATCATCTCCTTTGTCTTGATCACATTGAGGGAGAGGTTGTTGTCGTTGCACCACACGGTCGTCTCTGACCTCCTCCCTATAGGCTGTCTCATGGTGTTGGAGTCGTGCCTGGCCATGCAGTCATGAGTGAACAGGGAGTACAGGAGGGGACTGAGCACGCACCCCTGAGGGGACACAGTGTTGAGGATCAGCATGCAGCATGTGTTGTTACCTACCCTTACCACCTGGGGGCGGCCCGTCAGGAAGTCCAGGATCCCGTTGCAGGGTGTTTAGTCCCAGGGTCACATACATTATCAATGTTATCCAGATACTAATGCAGTTATGACATGCATACATGATCTTGTTATGAAAGATAACAGTTGATAAATAATGATACCGAACAATGGCTTTAGTAGCATTTCATATGCTTCAAAGTGCTTGGCATTTTAAAGGGGGCCAATCCACATCAGCCCACCCTTGATGTGCAGCATCTACCTTCGTTGAGGGTTAAGGTTAGGATTAAGGTAAGGGAAATTCATTAAAAAGTTGTTAAATCGCTTAATACGTTGGAGCCTAAAGATGCTGACTTCTTTGTACAGCTCAGCAACCATTTTGCGGTAGTTAAGTTCATCGTTTTCATCATCATATACCCTGTTTATCGCCACGGGTGAGTCAAAAACCGGAGTCGATTTGCCCACCATTTTCTTCGACAGTCTTTTATTTGTAAATAATAAAAATGAACTCTTGAATATAAAACATACACATCAGTAGAGCCACATCTGTTATACAAACAAGAAATGTTGAAGTGAATACTTCTTTCCTAGATATGGTGTTTTGAGTGGAAACCCATGGACTGTAAACAATCAGTATCGTGGAGTAATACCGACAAAGGAAAGGGCAGTGGGCCGCACCGCAAGAGGTTCAACTGAAACGTCAGCTAACAAAACCTTTATGGGTTTTTCAATTCAGTCCAAACCATGATCAAATACGGGGATTAAAGTTTTGCGGTTAAAGAAACAAGGTGGCATGTGTTGCAAATAGTCATGTTGGTTTTGGCTGCTATGAGGAGAAACTGAAAGGTCTGCTGGCTCCCCCTTGTGGTTGGGCACCGCTCAGCGGCTCTCAAAGCACAGGGCAAGGGGCTCAGATCTGTTTCCATAGGACTAGGAATGTTTGGATCGTTTTGTGTGTGTAAATATCGTCCCCCTGACTCGTATTTACAACATGTGTTTGTGTTTATAGGTGATAGTTGTATAGTCAGATACACTCATTTGATAATCATATATATCTATATCTTTTATCATTTATGTCATAATTATACTTCATTTACATTAATCTCTGTTTTTATACACACATTCTCTACCTAGCCCCACTGCCAAAGACTATAGTTAAAACACCTAGCTCCTCAGATAGTCAGTTTGCTCAGTACTACGATACAGCACTGTTCTCCGAAGGGTTCAAAAGGAACACAAGAAAATAAAAAGTCTTTTGGAGACTTCCTAATATGGATATTCATACGCAGAGTGGGAGGTGTGGCCTGGGCGGAGCTTATTCCCCCGGTGTCCGCCCTTGGATGGCGGATGGCTTTTCTGTTTGTATTCATATTCAGTACGAGCAAACTGTACAAGTACATGCAACATACAAGCTGGCCTAAAGTATGTGGAACTAACACACATTTAGTCTAGTCTCTTTTTAAGTAATTCGTCTGGCTTTTGTTTTACAAAAAAATGTGCATGCAGCTTGGGCCGGGGTCCCGAGTCATGCTGCGCCCGCCACACTCGCCGGGGGTGACGAGACCTCTGCTGGTCTGCAGACCACCGTCACTCGAAACCAAATATGCACACAGGGAGTCTGCACCACATTCTCAACATTCTCAACTCTAGGCAAATAGAATATGGAATAAAATAGATCTAACCATAATTTGGCCCTTTTTTTCTCTTTCGCAACCATTTGTTGTCTGAAAAAGAATCAAGCTTTTGTGCTTGCTTTGATCTTAGAACAAGTATTGTCTTCACCTGTGCAGTCTCCCTCCCCTAACAGGTTGTGCAATCACGCCAATCCTCACAGATATAGCAATGCCATGACGACCTCAATGCTGAAACGCATTTGGATGGGCAGCTGTCGGCAGGGTATCTTCAACCTTTTCCCTTTGTCTCCTGCACACTCTTTAGGGCCTCACAATAACCCATTCACTGATTGGCTACACCAAGCCTGGGCTGACATCCTTTGTGCCCCCTAACAGAGTGGGCTGCATGAGTCCCTTCAATCTCAGGAGCACAAGCCATAACACACTCAACGGAGGGAGAGGAGGATTGGAGAAAGAGGGGACAAAACAGGAGATGTCAGAGAGGAGGAGGATGGATACATTAAAAGGAGGGATGAGAAATAGAAGAAGTGAGACTCAGGAGCAAGGCCTAGCAGCCCAGAGAAAGGAGAGAAGACAGAAGGAGGGAGGCATGGGAAATGATTGTCTGACTTCAGCTAAACTTTGATTGGCTAGTTCTCACTCTCCCTCTCTTTCTCTGTATATCTCTATCTGTCTGGCTTTGATTTGCTTAAGGTCTATCTTGGCCCTAGGGATGTGGTCATGCACTCTGGTCAGTTGTGGTCCATTGGTTGTTGTCCATCTGGGATTGTGGTTGCGTTGTGGTCACTAAGAGCGCATACCAGCTGGTCCTGAGCTGTCCAGGGATGTCTGGGATGCCCGCCGCGTAAGCGAGGCTAAGGTAGGGTCCACCAATGAGGAAGGAGGAAACAATTTGTACCAGCCAATCACTGTGCTGGAGAGGTCCAGCTCCTCCAATAGGATCTGTGCAACTCCCATGAAGCATTTGTGATCCAGTCGCCCGTAGTCGCCCCAGACTATTACCTGTGGAGAGGGACAGAGATAAGGCCAAGGACCCACACCTTCAAGCACACACGTACGCATCACACGCACACAGACACACACACACAAGCAGTACAAGTCCCCGGTGTTATTACCTGGAGGACTTTCCCCTGTGGGCTTTCCTCAAACAGCAGGGCCTGCTGGTAGAGGGGCTCCAGGGTTTTACGTGCAATCTTGGTTTTCTTTTTGGCTTTACAGGCTCCGTTATCCAGCAGGTAGGCCTTGACATAGGGTGCTGCAGAGACAGAGTGGTGTGGGGGAGAAAGGTGAGGGAATGGAGAACAGACACACTTATCTGGGATTTTGTGTGTGTGTGTGTGTGTGTGCTTGTGTGTGGTACCTGGGAGTGATTTGGACCCTGGTTTGGGGGTAAGGCCACGTGCTCTAATCACCTCCACCTCTAGCTGGCCTTTTTTGTCCATCATTCCGATCTGAACATCTCCTGTAAACACGGTATATCATTAGTGGTGTGTACTCAAGGGAATCTAGGCTTCCCCAAAAATTGTACCCCAAAAAATAAATAAAAAACACATAAAATAATGTATCTTTCATCTCCTTGTGTTTCATGAGCCTTAATGTACTTTATCTCACCGGAGAAAGCATCCGAATGAGTGAAACAGCGCCCCTCTGTCTCTGTAGCCCATCTATCTGATGTCGTCTGGTCAAAAAGAGTATGACATTGTTGCCGATCGTAGCATTGAATGTAAGGGAAGCCAGAGAAAATTTGGCCCCCCTTGATAAAAAATATATGAAATAATAGCCAATCAGCGTTGAGATAAACTGAGTGAGCTCAATTGTGAACGGTCCTTGCGCACCAAAAAAAAGTGTAAAGGGAAGCCAGTTTGGATTTGGCTTTACACCAATCACATCAAATTATAAGCATTACGTCATTTACACAATTTATTTTATTTTTGCATCTCGTTGTGTCACTGTCCTCCAGTGGCTAGCTAGCGAAAATGGTTCCTTTCCTAACTAGTGATGGATAGAGATATGGATTTAGACTTGTGGTTTTATTGAATTCTCCTTCCATATTGGCCAATGATTATAACAGCGATACTAATCCAACCATTAGTTCATACCTTGTTGTGCCCCTGGCCTGAGAGGATGGACGTTCAATATGTAGCTAGATGTAGAAGGCTAACGTTAACTAGCTGGCCAGGCACATCATTGCCTATGAAAGGAATTTAAGTTAGCGAGCAAGTATTTTAGCCAGGTAGCCTAGGACAACAACTAAAATTGTGTACTGTATGACAGAGTGATGAAAGAGAGGAGGATGGCGTTTCTCTACAAGTAGTATGAGTCAACATGTTTTTTCTACTTACACACCCCAGCGAGTACACACAGACACACAGACACACACACACACTAATCAGTACCATGGACAGCCACCTCATATTTAGCTCATGTTTATTGAACTAAATTGTTGTTGGTATCTTTTAGTTATCACTGTATTAAACTAAGCATAGGTGATTTGATGATGTTGAAGTTGAAATGGTGCTGGAATAGTTGAGGCAGCTCCTGTTTTCTTTTCGGCGGTAACTCTCTGTGGTTCTAAATCAATAGATGTTTAGCAGTCCGAAAATGTCAGAAACATTAACTTGCTTGACCATGCTGTAGGTCTGTTTGTTACATGTAATGTGCGTTGTGGACTTCACCAGACAGAGGTTGCTCTCTGGTTTTGTGATGAAACAAATGTGTGGTTGAATTTATTCTGCCACTGTGTCTTCTTATTGTCTCGACCGTTAGGCCTCTATATCAAGGCATATGAACTAACAGGTTATAGAGCAAACAACGCAATTATCACAACACACTGTCATGACTGTCCTGATCAGGTCAGGTTACAGTTCACCACAACACTAAAGATTATCTCTCAATCCCAACAGAGGAGGAGAGATCTAGGGGTCTGAAGATGTGGGGGTTTTATGACCCCTCAAGCCCCTGGTAAATCTCAGGCCACAGACAAATTCCTTTGTCCTGTTACTATGGAGAACCAGCCTCAGAACATTAAACATGAAATAAAGGGACTTTGGAACAATGGCTTCCGTCAGCCACAATGGTGGTCATGACGATAGATGGAATATGAAAATGTATGTCATTTTTGTTTTGTTATTAAAGGTTAATAGATGCCGTTATTATGAAAACATTGTAACGTCAACAGTTTACCTAGTATATGTTTGATGTTTATACATTGTATGTTGTATGGAAAATGTCCAAATCAAAGAGAATGAGAGAATTTTGGTAAAGATGAAATGTGAAGATAGTTGTCTAAAATTGGATTTGAGTAAAATCTAGACCTTGCCCATAACATGGTATGCCCAGAGAATTGCCCTAAAGGTGGTTACGCCCACTTCTGACCCGAGGGTATAAAACCTGTGAGTAAAGAATTTACAGATAAGACTAAGTGACCCAAGCTGCAGCCGAGGTCTAAAATGTCAACGAACCCAAAACGCAACACAAGTTTGAAGACAAAGAAATATTTTTCTACCCAAGCTACGGATGAGTAGCTGTGTCTAAGCGGGTGAATTCAAGTCAAACCACCTAGCCTCCACCTCCCATTGAATCGTGGTATCTACACTGTTTCATTCCTACGCTGTGAGCTCTGAGCTACAGAGCTGTCTGTCCACAGAAGAGCCCTTCCAGAACAAGGACGAGTGAATAGGCTCCTAAGCCAAAAGGACATTGTGAGGACGACCATAGAAGTGCGCCGGAGAAGTGTGTCATTGAGCAGCCTGAACGGTCTACGCAGAGAATCCACAGAGACCTTCCCCACGTAATTACATCATTATATTCTGAACCATAAGAGCGGCAGTTTGGGGCAAGGCTAGAGTTAGAATAACCATAGCTGACAAACTCACCCAACTGTATATTTCTCTTTTTCTCTTTTTCTCTCTCTTTTAAATCTCCATTTTGGGTAACATGCGCCATGGTGTGTTGGCCCGTTATACTAAGTTCTAATCAATAGCCTAGAATGTGTTTTTGTGTATGTGTATATTTTATCATCATTTTAGCTTTCTAGCAAATAAATACTCAACTAAGATTGGTGTGGTATGAACTCATTGGTGAGACCCGGGTCCGTGCAGATTCCCGGATTATGCGACGTTCAGAACGAGATTGTAGAGGTAACTGATTCTTTAGCGGCTGTTGTAAAATCGATATTCTGATATTCTTTGAGTTAATTTGGGAAATAGAAACTCAATAAAAACGAGTTTTCCCATGGTGCCCCAGGTTAATGAGTTAATCATTGCTTGATTCAGATAATTACGCAATTAGAAACTTTTAATCATTCGATGAGCAACAGTCGTCACATTAACTAACACAACGTCACAACAACACACTGTAGGGTAAGGTTGTAAAATGGCTTTTTGTCCCTGGCTTGGCTTCCTTAGCGATTTTACCCACGCATCACTACTGTCCATCATATCCCTTTGTGCCACTCACCCATGGCGGGTGTGGCTAATGTTTGCCGGCCCACCAGTTGGGCGGGGCCAAGGCCATCCAGGAAGTCACTGAACTGACTGTCAACCCCCAGCCTCATCCCCGAGAAGATTAGACTGAAACACACATAAACACACTGAGGTTAGACTACTGAAGACCAGAATAACGTTAGACTGGACAAGCATTGAAGTGAGAATGACACTACCACTACAAACAAAGAGAGAGTGAGGCTAGAGATACTGACTTCCCCTCAGAGCTGTAGCTGTTCATGCTCCCGTCAGTGGAGTCTCTGCTGGCCTGGCGGTTCATGGCAGAGCGGGGGTACTCTACAGCCATGCCCACCTCTGTACTCCGCTGGATCTGAATTTTGTTCTTTTTTTTGCCCTTCTTCTTAGTATCCACCACCACTGCTTTTTATTACACACAACAAATACAACAACAATACATTCATATTACCAACTGGTTTTAATATGGGTGCTGAATACAGGGCTTGTGTATGGTGGAGTCTTGTTTGTATGGTCTGTCTGTGTTACCTTTCTGGGAGGTGAGCTGTGAGGTGCTGCAGCTGCGTCTGGAGGGCAGGCCTACAATGGCCACCACCCGTTGGCTGAGGCTGGAGCGCCGCTTCTTGCCCCCGCCCAATGCTGTATCTGATTGGCTGCCGTCCGTGTGCTCAATGCCATAGATCTCACCACTCACACTGGTGCTCTTCAACATGCTGCGGCCTGACGCACGCATCGCCTTGCTACACACACACACACACACACACACACACACACACACACACACACACACACACACACACACACACACACACACACACACACACACACACACACACACACACACACACACACACACACACACACACACTTTGTAGTCTTTACTGCAACACACAGGTGTGTGTGTGTGTGTGTGTGTGTGTGTGTGTGTGTGTGTGTGTGTGTGTGCATATGTGTGTGGTTCTTTTTACTTGAAGCGTCCCCGGGGTCTCTCTGACTGGATGGATATGTAGCTGGTACTACTGATGCGGGAGGCACTGCTGGTGCGAGAGATGGCTGACACGTCGCTGACATCGCTTTCTGAAGACTTGCGGGATACGTTCTCACAGCTGGTTCTCCTCTGGTCCTTATACAGCTAGAGAGAGAGGATTAGAGAGGGACAGGATGAGAAGAAATATTCACATGTATTTCATGCCAATAAAGTTGACTGAATTTAATTATTTTTAATTGAGAGAGGGGTGAGAGAGAGGCAAGATGAATATGGAGAGATGGTCATAAATATGGGGAGTGAGAGAGAGGGACAGAGAGATGGAGAGAGGTCAGATGAGCTCCTGCAGTTTTCAGCATGTTCTTAACAAAACGTAGATTTAGAGTTAGATAAACTTGGATTTTTTTTGTCAGGAACATATACAGGATGCTACCCTCTACAACATAACCTTCACTCCAAATCAAAACTCAAAACCTACAACCTGATTTTGGACAGAATTACGGAATCACCCGGAAGGCTTACAACTACCAAAGATTATTACATTTAACATTTACATTTAAGTCATTTAGCAGACGCTCTTATCCAGAGCGACTTACAAATTGGTGCATTCACCTTATGACATCCAGTGGAACAACCACTTTACAATAGTGCATCTAAATATTTTAAGGGGGGAGGGGGTGAGAAGGATTACTTTATCCTATCCTAGGTATTCCTTAAAGAGGTGGGGTTTCAGGTGTCTCCGGAAGGTGGTGATTGACTCCGCTGTCCTGGCGTCATGAGGGAGTTTGTTCCACCATTGGGGAGCCAGAGCAGCGAACAGTTTTGACTGAGCTGAGCGGGAACTGTACTTCCTCAGTGGTAGGGAGGCGAGCAGGCCAGAGGTGGATGAACGCAGTGCCCTTATTTGGGTGTAGGGCCTGATCAGAGCCTGGAGGTACTGAGGTGCCGTTCCCCTCACAGCTCCGTAGGCAAGCACCATGGTCTTGTAGCGGATGCGAGCTTCAACTGGAAGCCAGTGGAGAGAGCGGAGGAGCGGGGTGACGTGAGAGAACTTGGGAAGGTTGAACACTAGTCGGGCTGCGGCGTTCTGGATGAGTTGTAGGGGTTTAATGGCACAGGCAGGGAGCCCAGCCAACAGCGAGTTGCAGTAATCCAGACGGGAGATGACAAGTGCCTGGATTAGGACCTGCGCCGCTTCCTGTGTGAGGCAGGGTCGTACTCTGCGGATGTTGTAGAGCATGAACCTACAGGAACGGGCCACCGCCTTGATGTTAGTTGAGAACGACAGTTTGTTGTCCAGGATCACGCCAAGGTTCTTAGCGCTCTGGGAGGAGGACACAATGGAGTTGTCAACCGTGATGGCGAGATCATGGAACGGGCAGTCCTTCCCCGGGAGGAAGAGCAGCTCCGTCTTGCCGAAGTTCAGCATGAGGTGGTGATCCGTCATCCACACTGATATGTCTGCCAGACATGCAGAGATGCGATTCGCCACCTGGTCATCAGAAGGGGGAAAGGAGAAGATTAATTGTGTGTCGTCTGCATAGCAATGATAGGAGAGACCATGTGAGGTTATGACAGAGCCAAGTGACTTGGTGTATAGCGAGAATAGGAGAGGGCCTAGAACAGAGCCCTGGGGGACACCAGTGGTGAGAGCGCGTGGTGAGGAGACAGATTCTCGCCACGCCACCTGGTAGGAGCGACCTGTCAGGTAGGACGCAATCCAAGCGTGGGCCGCGCCGGAGATGCCCAACTCGGAGAGGGTGGAGAGGAGGATCTGATGGTTCACAGTATCGAAGGCAGCCGATAGGTCTAGAAGGATGAGAGCAGAGGAGAGAGTTAGCTTTAGCGGTGCGGAGCGCCTCCGTGATACAGAGAAGAGCAGTCTCAGTTGAATGACTAGTCTTGAAACCTGACTGATTTGGATCAAGAAGGTCATTCTGAGAGAGATAGCGGGAGAGCTGACCAAGGACGGCACGTTCAAGAGTTTTGGAGAGAAAAGAAAGAAGGGATACTGGTCTGTAGTTGTTGACATCGGAGGGATCGAGTGTAGGTTTTTTCAGAAGGGGTGCAACTCTCGCTCTCTTGAAGACGGAAGGGACGTAGCCAGCGGTCAGGGATAAGTTGATGAGCGAGGTGAGGTAAGGGAGAAGGTCTCCGGAAATGGTCTGGAGAAGAGAGGAGGGGATAGGGTCGAGCGGGCAGGTTGTTGGGCGGCCGGCCGTCACAAGACGCGAGATTTCATCTGGAGAGAGAGGGAGAAAGAGGTCAGAGCACAGGGTAGGGCAGTGTGAGCAGAACCAGCGGTGTTGTTTGACTTAGCAAACGAGGATCGGATGTCGTCGATCTTCTTTTCAAAATGGTTGACGAAGTCATCTGCAGAGAGGGAGGAGGGGGGGGGGGAGGAGGATTCAGGAGGGAGGAGAATGTGGCAAAGAGCTTCCTAGGGTTAGAGGCAGATGCTTGGAATTTAGAGTGGTAGAAAGTGGCTTTAGCACTTTATTATTCCAACGCTGTACAGCAAATGCTCTGGTAAACAACAAAAACCTGAAAACACCATCCAACCTGGAACTGAGTGAGTAATGTTTAGTATGAAGCTATATTTTATTTCCATAAGCCAAGATGAAAATACATTACATTACTTTATAGAGACTGAATGATAATTTAAGGCTGCCAAGCTTGATACAACTTCAATTAGCACTGAAGTGTCAAGTGAGAGGTGTCAAAGCCCTTTAGCCCAACAATGGCAGGAGAGACGAACAGTCTACTCCAAACAAATGGAGAGGCCTTAGAAGCTTCCTCCCGCTGTTCAGAGGTAATTAAAATACAGTACCCCGTGTATGTAAAGAATGATAAGGCAAGAAAAGATCACAAAATGAAGCTCTTTATGAAAGATCAAGAGACTTTTTGCTGACTATTATAAAAATGGGAACATCAGCAACCTCATCTTCCACACAAACCATCCCCTGGCATGGCACAGTGCCACTTTAGCACACTACCCCTCTGTTAACAGAGGGGGGGGGTGTTAACGAGGGGTGGAAACTCAGGATACTAGACAACGAGGACTCTGAGTCAGCTAATATACGTATATCCCTATAAGTCTGGAACAGAATTGGTACAGGGCAACCTCAAACAGTTTCAGCTGGACTTTCAACTAATCAAAGAATTAGCCCAGCAGGAGAAGCTCTCCCTTGAGAAAGATACCCCCACCCCGAACGGGTCAGACCAGACCTCTTCTTTATATATTCTTTATATAACCCCACAGACGAGCAACCCCAAGTGGAAAGTCAACCTCCCAGCACAGAGTACTACCCCCTCATTGAAATTAAGGATACATTTACCCAGCTGGAGGTAAGGCAGGTGGAGCTGGAAAAGCAGGTGATTACACTTCAGTCAGCACAGACCCAGACAACAGTCCAGCACAACAACACCCCCTTAACCAGACCCGGAGAGCTGGAGGTGAAGAGACATATCTGCACTCTGGACTGTGGTGAGACAACTTCAACAGGAGAAAGAGCAGGAGCAGAAGAAGAACAGAGCACTAGAGGAGAGGATCAGACTGCTGAAGGAGAGGGTGAGGGGGATGGCGTGTGCCAGAGAACAACCCACTAGAGAGGTGGCCACCCCCGCAGAGAAGCCAGCAGAACAGCCCACCTCAGCTCCCAACAAAAGTCTCGACACCAGAGCAGAATAGTCCACACCAGACCCTGACCATAGCATCGACATCACAGCAGAACAGACAAATGAAGAACCCCAAGCCCAGGGGCTCTCACCCCCTCTGAGCCACCCTGATAGCCCTTCTGACAAGCCCCCCCCACACACACACACACCCACTGAGGACAAACACTAGACACAGATTGTTCTCCTTATGGACTCAAATGGGAAATACATACAAGAAGAAACACTTTTTCCCCAAACACAGTGTGTCTAAACTCTGGTGTCCAAACACCCAGCGCACCCTAGACCTTCTGTCTGAGGACCAACTAGGGTCACCCAGCCACATGATAATACACCCAGCGCACCCTAGACCTTCTGTCTGAGGACCAACTAGGGTCACCCAGCCACATGATAATACACCCAGCGCACCCTAGACCTTCTGTCTGAGGACCAACTAGGGTCACCCAGCCACATGATAATACACCCAGCGCACCCTAGACCTTCTGTCTGAGGACCAACTAGGGTCACCCAGCCACATGATAATACACCCAGCGCACCCTAGACCTTCTGTCTGAGGACCAACTAGGGTCACCCAGCCACATGATAATACACCCAGCGCACCCTAGACCTTCTGTCTGAGGACCAACTAGGGTCACCCAGCCACATGATAATACACCCAGGCACCCTAGACCTTCTGTCTGAGGACCAACTAGGGTCACCCTGCCACATGATAATACACCCAGCGCACCCTAGACCTTCTGTCTGAGGACCAACTAGGGTCACCCAGCCACATGATAATACACCCAGCGCACCCTAGACCTTCTGTCTGAGGACCAACTAGGGTCACCCTGCCACATGATAATACACCCAGCGCACCCTAGACCTTCTGTCTGAGGACCAACTAGGGTCACCCAGCCACATGATAATACACCCAGCGCACCCTAGACCTTCTGTCTGAGGACCAACTAGGGTCACCCTGCCACATGATAATACACCCAGCGCACCCTAGACCTTCTGTCTGAGGACCAACTAGGGTCACCCAGCCACATGATAATACACCCAGCGCACCCTAGACCTTCTGTCTGAGGACCAACTAATACACCCAGTCACCCTGCCACATGATAATACACCCAGCGCACCCTAGACCTTCTGTCTGAGGACCAACTAGGGTCACCCAGCCACATGATAATACACCCAGCGCACCCTAGACCTTCTGTCTGAGGACCAACTAGGGTCACCCAGCCACATGATAATACACCCAGCGCACCCTAGACCTTCTGTCTGAGGACCAACTAGGGTCACCCAGCCACATGATAATACACCCAGCGCACCCTGACCTTCTGTCTGAGGACCAACTAGGGTCACCCAGATAATACACCCAGCGCACCCTAGACCTTCTGTCTGAGGACCAACTAGGGTCACCCTGCCACATGATAATACACCCAGCGCACCCTAGACCTTCTGTCTGAGGACCAACTAGGGTCACCCTGCCACATGATAATACACCCAGCGCACCCTAGACCTTCTGTCTGAGGACCAACTAGGGTCACCCTGCCACATGATAATACACCCAGCGCACCCTAGACCTTCTGTCTGAGGACCAACTAGGGTCACCCTGCCACATGATAATACACCCAGCGCACCCTAGACCTTCTGTCTGAGGACCAACTAGGGTCACCCAGCCACATGATAATACACCCAGCGCACCCTAGACCTTCTGTCTGAGGACCAACTAGGGTCACCCAGCCACATGATAATACACCCAGCGCACCCTAGACCTTCTGTCTGAGGACCAACTAGGGTCACCCAGCCACATGATAATACACCCAGCGCACCCTAGACCTTCTGTCTGAGGACCAACTAGGGTCACCCAGCCACATGATAATACACCCAGCGCACCCTAGACCTTCTGTCTGAGGACCAACTAGACCTTCTGGTCACCCAGCCACATGATAATACACCCAGCGCACCCTAGACCTTCTGTCTGAGGACCAACTAGGGTCACCCAGCCACATGATAATACACCCAGCGCACCCTAGACCTTCTGTCTGAGGACCAACTAGGGTCACCCAGCCACATGATAATACACCCAGCGCACCCTAGACCTTCTGTCTGAGGACCAACTAGGGTCACCCAGCCACATGATAATACACCCAGCGCACCCTAGACCTTCTGTCTGAGGACCAACTAGGGTCACCCAGCCACATGATAATACACCCAGCGCACCCTAGACCTTCTGTCTGAGGACCAACTAGGGTCACCCAGCCACATGATAATACACCCAGCGCACCCTAGACCTTCTGTCTGAGGACCAACTAGGGTCACCCAGCCACATGATAATACACCCAGCGCACCCTAGACCTTCTGTCTGAGGACCAACTAGGGTCACCCAGCCACATGATAATACACCCAGCGCACCCTAGACCTTCTGTCTGAGGACCAACTAGGGTCACCCAGCCACATGATAATACACCCAGCGCACCCTAGACCTTCTGTCTGAGGACCAACTAGTTTCACCCAGCCACATAATAATACACCCAGCGCACCCTAGACCTTCTGTCTGAGGACCAACTAGGTTCACCCAGCCACATAATAATACACACAAACGACCTGAGAACACAGCAGGAAAGTGTGGCCACAGCACTCAAGAGAGTGATAGAAGCTTCTTCTTCTACTGCTACCATACAGCGGGTAAACACAAGTATTTCCCGTGACTGTGCCTCAAAACCAAATGTTTCCTGGCCCACCACTCCAACCTGGACTTGAACAGCCTCTATGACCAGGTCCACCTATACAAGGCAGCAGTGCCCACCTTCGCCGGACTCTAAAGGACATCGCTGTCAAACTCAGCCAGCTGCCAACACTTCACACAGGAGCAACAGATCAATAGACACCCCACTCAGACCAGCGAAACACTCTCCCAGACCTGTGGGACAACCCACCCCCACCCCAACCAATCAACACCCCACATAAATCAACCATGCCCACACCCCATTTAGGTCCCCTCAGATCAGACCTATGTCCCTCCTGCCCACCCCATGCACACCACCCCCGCAAAGAGGGCCTTAACATGGAAGTCACGCATACGCCCAGGCCGTGAGCAGGCAAACAGGCCCAACCCCCACTCTTACACTAACCCAAGCCAATGGCATGTACCAGATGCTCAGCAGGCTCTGCTCACACTTACTGGCCTGAGACCAAACCACATGATCAACATGTGGAACATAAAGCCTTCACTATCACATCCTGGAATATCCAAGGCCTGAGGTCATCTGCCTCTGGCCTTAAGAGCAGGAACCTGGACTTCATCAAATAAATCGGAAATACAGACATTGTCATCCGACAAGAAACCTGGTATAGAGGAGACGGACCCACTGGTTGCCCTCTAGGTTACAGAGAGCTGGTAGTCCCATCCACCAAACCACCAGGTGTGAAAGAGGGAAGGGACTCAAGGGGGAAAGCTAATTTGGTATAGAGCAGACCTAACTCACTCCATTAAATGAATCAAAACAGGAACATTTTACATTTGGCTAGAAATTCAAAAGGAAATCATCTTAACAGAGAAAAATGTCCTGTGTGCTACCTATACCCCCCCAATATAATCCCCTTAGGGGGAAATCAATAATCTCCAGGCCCAGGGACATGTACTAGTCTGTGGTGACCTAAATGCTAGAACCGGACGAGAACCTGACACCCTCAGCACACAGGGGGACAAACAGCTACCTGGAGGTGACAGCACCCCCCCACCCCCCCATATGCCCCCCTAGGCACAACTATGATAACATAACCAACAAAAACGGGTCACAACTCCTGAAGCTCTGTCGCACGCTGGGTATGTATGTACATGGTCAATGGTTGGCTTTGAGGGGACTCCTATGGTAGGTACACCTATAGCTCTGTCGCATGCTGGGTATGTATGTACATGGTCAATGGTTGGCTTTGAGGGGACTCCTATGGTAGGTACACCTATAGCTCATCTCTTGGCAGTATTACTGTAGACTACTTTATCACTGACCTCAACCCAGAGTCTCTCAGAGCGTTCACAGGCAGTCCACTGACAACCCTATCAGACCACAGCAAAATCACAGTCTGCTTGAACAGAGTAATACTCAATCACGAGGCATCAAAGCCAAAGGAACTGAGTAACATTAAGAAATGCTATAGGTGGAAGGAATGTAGTCTGGAAACCTACCAAAAAACAATTAGGCAACAACAAATTCAATCCCTTTTAGACAACTTCCTGGATAAAACATTCCAGAGTAATAGTGAAGGAGTAAACTTGGCAGTAGAATATCTTAACAGTATATTTGACCTCTCAGCTTCCCTATCAAATCTAAAAACCTCAAATAGAAAATTGAAGAAAATTAATTACAATGACAAATGGTTAGAGGAAGAATGCAAAAATCTAAGAAAGAAATTGAGAAACCTGTCCAACCAAAAACATAGAGACCGGAAAACCTGAGTCTAAGCTTTCACTATGGTGAATCACTAAAACAATACAGAAATACACTATGGAAAAAGAAGGAACAGAATGTCAGAAATCAGCTCAATGGAGTTGAAGAATCCATAGACTGTAACCACATCTGGAAAAATTGGAAAACACTAAACAAACAACATAAAGAATTATCTATCCAAAATGGAGATGTACGGGTAAACCACTTTTCCAATCTTTTTGGCTCTATAACAAAGAACAAACAGCAAAAACATATACATGATCAAATACAAATCTTAGAATCAACTTTTAAAGACCACCAGAACCCACTGGATTCTCAAATGACCTTGAATGAACTACAGGACAAAATAAAAATCCTCCAACCCAAAAAGGCCTGTGGTGTTGATGGTATCCTCAATGAAATGATAAAATATACAGACAACAAATTCCAATTGGCTATACTAAAACTCTTTAACATCCTCCTCAGCTCTGACATCTTCCCCAATATTTGGAACCAAGGACTGATCACTCCAATCCACAAAAGTGGAGAAAAATTTGACCCCAATAACTACCGTGGGATATGTGTCAACAGCAACCTTGGGAAAATCCTCTACATTATCATTAACAGCAGACTCGTACATTTCCTCAGTGAAAACAATATACTGAGCAAATATCAAATTGCCTTTTTACCAAATTATCATACAACAGACCACGTATTCACCCTGCACACCCTAACAAATCAAAACAAAGGCAAAGAATTTCATGGTTTGTTGATTTAAAAAAATACTTTGACTCATTTTGGCATGAGGGTCTGCTATACAAATTGATGGAAAGTGGTGTTTGGGCAAAAACATACGACATTATAAAATCCATGTACACAAACAAGAAGTGTGCGGTTAAAATTTCTTCCCACAGGACCATGGGGTGAGACAGGGATGCAGCTTAAGCACCAACATATATATCCAAAAAATTGTCGAGGGCACTAGAAAATCTGCAGCACCCGGCCTCACCCTACTAGAATCTGAAGTCAAATGTCTGCTGTTTGCTGATGATCTGGTGTTTCTGTCACCAACCAAGGAGGGCCTACAGTAGCACCAAGATATTCTGCACAGATTCTGTCAGACCTGGGCCCTGACAGTAAATCTCAGTAAGACCAAAATAATGGTGTTCCAAAAAAGGTCCAGTCTCCAGGACCACAAAAACAAATTCCATCTAGACACCGTTACCCTAGAGCACACAAAAAAACTATACATACCTTGGCCTAAACATCAGCACCACAGGTAACATCCATAAAGCTGTGAACGATCTGAGAGACAAGGCAAGAAGGGCATTCTATGCCATGAAAAGGAACATAGACTTCGACATACCAATTGGGATCTGGCTAAAAATACTTAAATCAGTGATAGAACCTATTGCCCTTTATGGTTGTGAGGTCTGGGGTCTGCTCACCAACCAAGAATTCACAAAATGGGACAAACACCAAATTGAGACTGCATGCAGAATTCTAAAAAAATATCCTCAGTGTAAAACGTAGAACACTGAATAATGCATTAAGAGCAGAATTAGGCCGATAACTGCTAATTATCAAAATCCAGAAAAGAGCTGTTAAATTCTACAACCACCTAAAAGGAAGCGATTCCCAAACCTTCCATAACAAAGCCATCACCTACAGAGAGAACCTGGAGAAGAGTCCCCTAAGCAAGCTGGTCCTGAGGCTCTGTTCACAAACACACCCCACATAGCCCCAGGACAGCAACACAATTAGACCCAACCAAATCATTAGAAGAAAAAAGATAATTACATGACACATTGGAAAGAATTAACAAAAAACAGAGCAAACTAGAATGCTATTTGGACCTAAACAGAGAATACACAGTGGCAGAATACCTGACCACTGTGACTGACGCAAACTTAAGGAAAGCTTTGACTATGTACATACTCAATGATCATAGCCTTGCTATTGAGAAAGGCCGCCGAAGGCAGACCTGGCTCTCAAGAGAAGATGGGCTCTGTGTACACTTCCCACAAAATGAGGTGGAAACTGAGCTGCACTTCCTCACCTCCTGCCCAATGTATGATCATATTAGAGACACATATTTCCCTCAGATTACACAGACCCACAAAGAATTTGAAAACAAACCCAATTATGATAAACTCACATATCTATTGGGTGAAATACCACAGTGTGCCATCACAGCAGCAAGATTTGTGACCTGTTGCCACAAGAAAGGGTCAACCAGTGAAGAACAAACACCATTGTAAATACAACCCAACATTTATGCTTATTTATTTTCCCTTTGTACTTTAACCATTTGTACATCATTACAGCACCGTATATATACATAACATGACATTTGTAATGTCTATATTCTATTGGAACTTCTGTGAGTGTAATGTTTACTGTTAATTTTAATTGTTTATTTCACTTTTATACATTATCTACTTCACTTGCTTTGGCAATGTTAACATATGTCTGCCATGCCAATAAATCCCCTTGAATTGAATTGAATTGAGAGGAACAAACGGACAGGGATATGGGGAGCGAGAGAGAGAGGGACAGAGAGAGATGGAGAAATACAGAGAGGGTTAGGGTTAGGGGCTGACCTCAAGTGACAGGTGACTGACCTCGCGTTTGCTCTTGAGCACCCTCTCCACGTCCCTGCTAGAAGTGGACGGAGCAGCAGAACTCCTATAGGAGTCCCTCTGCTGCACCTTCATCTGGAGCTGACGAACACGCTCCTCTGCTGCTAGGGCTAGAAACACACACACACACACACACACACACACACACACACACACACACACACACACACACACACACACACACACACACACACACACACACACACACACACACACACACACACACACACACACACACACACAGGGAGGAATCAGCAAAAATATATACACCCACAATTAATCACAGCACACCCACATTTAATCACCACTCACTCACTCACTCACTCACTCACTCACTCACTCACTCACTCAATCACTCACTCACTCACTCACTCACTCACTCACTCACTCACTCACTCACTCACTCACTCACTCAGGTTTACAGACAAAATCAAGTCAAGAAAGCCACACACACCTTGCTCTACGGGGCTGCTGCTCTTGTCTGGGACCTGTGGGAGTTGTCTGACCCTGCGAGCTGCTGACGAGGACATCACTGAGGAGGACAGAGACGCACCACCTTGGAGGTGGCTCCTGAGAGAGAGATAGAGAGAGAGATGGAACGAGAGAGAGGATGAGAGAATGCACCCACTACTAGGTTCACTGTTCGACAGAGTTTTGACACATAGGATCTAAGAAGAGCACGAGACAGAGTCAAGCTTGGTAGGAAAGTGAGGGGAAGTGTACTACGCGCAATATGCGTCTCAGTGTGGCTGGTGTGAGGTCTTGTAGCAAAAACAACTTGATACATTTAGACCAAGAAAAACAGACAATTAGCATTATTGAGTGTACAAAACATTAAGGACACCTTACTAATATTGAGTGGCAACCCACCCTTCCCCTTTTGTCTTCACCCGCTTTTGTCTTCACCCCATCCGTCACCCTCTGAGTGGCACACACAATCCATGTCGCAATTGTCTCAAGGTTTAAAAATCGTTCTTTAACCTGTCTCCTCCCCTTCATCTACATTGATTGAAGTCGATTTAATAAGTGACATCAATAAGGGATCACAGCTTTCACCTGGATTCATCTTGTCAGTCTATGTTATGTTCTTAATGTTTTGTACACTCAGTGTACACTTACACACAAACACATACACACAAACGCACAAACACACATGCAAACGCACACACACACACACACACACACACACACACACACACACACACACACACACACACACACACACACACACACACACACACACACACACACACACACACACACACACACACACACACACACACACACACACACACACACACACACACACACAGGCCCATGGCTGGGGTACAAAATCAAATAAATAGTGCATTATAGGCAGTGGAATTATGGAGGAGGAAGGCAACAGCTCTTTCTCTCTCAGGCCGCTCCTCCAAGTGGACTGAGGTGAGGGGTCAGAGGTCAGCACCTGTATGGTTGGGGTGAGCCCGGGGCCAACTCTCGGAGTGTCCCCTTACCGAGAGGCCGCAGGGGAGGGGGCCGTCCTCGGGACCCCCTCAGGATGGAGGTGGGCTTTATTCTGGGGGCCCCAACACAAACACCATACACACCGTGTGCACAAAGTCGCAGCATGCAAAAATTAAAGAAAATAACAGAATAGAGGAAAAGAGGAAAAAAAGGAAAAATGATGAAAAGAAAAGAAGGATCTTTGTCAAACATATTGAAATCAGCATACACAGTGTGAGAGACATCTCAGAAGAAAACATCGTTAAAGGTGCAGGTCAAACTACCTGATTCCATATTAGGAAAGACCCCACCTTGATACTGAACTGCCAATTACAAACGCAAGCTCATCTTGCCTCCATCTCAGCGAATCCTGACCCATGCTTTCATGATTATGTTAGCATCCCCATGCTAACCGCTGTACTGCACTGCAGCCCAGTACAGTACATGTGTACGTGACTTCATCTGATAGATTATTCTGAAATCAGCGTTTAACATTGTGGTAATGTGGATGAACTGGTGGACAGAAAAGAGGGGGATCCCCACTAGAGGTAAAAGTCACCATATAGGTGCAGATTTAGGATCAGTTTACCCCAAACAAATCATAACCTCAATTATTGTGGGGGAAAACTGATCTTAGATCAGTGTCTAAAGTGAACTTCATCCTAGACTGGGAATTTGTGGGAGGGGACAGACTATGATGGCAGGATGAATCTCGCAATGAGATTCACATGCTCTACTCAAACTTTAATTTCAATTCTGTGCTGATGTGAATGGGAGATTTTATGAAAGTTTGAGGATTGGGCCGGAAGTGATGATGTTGACAAACAAAAATCAGGGTATATGTTATGGTTGGCCCCCTTACCTGTCGTTGTCAGGGAGCTTCTTGCCCAGATTGTGACAGGTGGATGAGTCCAGGCTCCGAGTTTGCCTGGGAGATGGGAGATGAGTGGAAAACAGAAAGAAACGGATGAAGGGATGAATAAATAAACGGAGAGAGTATGGGACAGGGGTAAACAGCTGGGGTAAGTGAGAGAAGTCTGATTTTCTATTCGTCATTAAACGTCTAGCCTTATGCTCTAGAGAAGACAAGCCAGTTAGGCGATTGATTTGATTAAGTTGTCAATACACATCAATGGAATATGGAGTACGGAACAATGATCATGAAGAAGCGTCACACATGTATTCATTGAACAAGTAATGTGTGTGTATGTGTGTGTGTACCTCTTCTTTGCACTGAGGTGGTTAACTGTCTCCTGTCTAGGTACTAGAGGTTCCATCATCCATTTGCTTCATACACACCACAAACACGAAGGTGATGAGATGACATGATGAGAAACACAGACACACACAAAAGCACACACACACGCACACACACACACACCACTTACATAGATATAAACTCAACTTTAATCCTGAATTATGTTGAATTTGTTATGAATATGAAAGACACACATTATTGATAATGATAAAAGCTCAGTTGGCAATGCAGTAGACACGTAAAAACTTCTGAAGTCCTTATCAAAGCTCAGCGATTCTAAAGGAGAAGATAAGGAGAAGATAGAGGCTTCTAGAATGCTAGAATACAATCTGGATTGTGGAACACAACCTACAGACTGTTAGATTCTAGAATAAAAACTACAAGCCACGGGGATTATAAAGAACAAACACAAGAAACTAGTCCATACTATGCCAAAAGACACTGTACATAGTCCCATAGAGAAAAATGATTGATTGTGATACGTTTAGGTTTAGAAGTTAGCTAATTATCAGTGTTTGCATTTGGGTTTAGTACAGGTGTGGGGGTTAGGGTTGGGTTTGGGGTCAGCTGCTAACAGGGGGGTTGGGGTGGGAGCGGTGGGGAAGGGATACCTGTCGTCTTCTGGGGAGGCGTGTTGGATTAGAATCCTGGGGCTGGCGGGGCGTCTGCGGGGCAGAGACTGGGAGCAGCTGAGACCCAGCAGCACCCCCGGTGGACACACAGAGAAACACATGCATCATGGATCAACTGCACTCTCATAGGGGCTGTATCGAGTTCATGGGTCTATCATATCTCTGAGTCTCAGTTTAAGGCTGTTACCACAAATGCACAGATAATTTCAGACTACTCCCACAAAAAAGGACCCTCGCTTTAAGACATCTCATAAAGTAGCTATGTACAAACAGTCACTCCAGCAGATCCACAAAGAGAATGGATTACTACAGATACTTGCACTAGTACTATATCCTGTTACACAAACCTTAAGGGTGTACTTAAAACTACATCCACCACACTGTCCCCACACACACTGCCCCCCCCCACACACACACACACAGGTGGTAGATTGTCTGAGGCTGGATGCAGGCAGTGTACAGGTCAGTGGGCTGGTACCTTTGGGGATCTGGTGAAGAAACACTATGGTTCCTTTCTGGGTTCAGACAGTTGGTGCTAGCACTCCTAGTCTTAACCCTGTCCAGGGAGGTATGTAGATCACTAGCTCAATAACATGCCATCCAATGTAGGGGTGGAGAGGAGCAGACACAGAACAAAGAAGAGGAACATGGAAAGGAAAGAGATGTTAGGTATTTAAATCATAAAGGACATGCTAGTCTGAACGTTGTTTTAAGTGTTTCGATGATTGATTGAGATAATACAAGTCATTCAGTGTTGGGGAGTAGTGAACTATATGTATTTGAAGTAGTAATTTAACTGAATTGACAGTTGTATTTGAACTAAATTCCAATCTTGGTAGTGTTTTCAGTAGTTAAATACTTTATTACCATGTAGTGGTGTAGCTAACTAGTGGAAGTACACACTACTTTTTTTGCAAAAATAAAATATGGGTGGTAGACAAGAATACGTTTTTGTTTGTTAGCATCAGACCTGCCAAATTCTCACTTGAAACATCGTTTTTAGTCCATGACATTTCAGATTTAAATATGATACTTTTTCGTAGTTAAATTACTATGAAAAAGTAGTTAAGTTAAGTAAACTATATTTTTCATAAGGGTAGCTTTAGTGTAGCTTCACCTTTAAAGTGAGAAGTAACTGGTAGCTTGGTAAAATATATTTTCAGAGTAGCTTCCCCAACACTGAAGACATTGTCAGGTCGTGAGATAGCCAGGTTGTCATGGAGACCTGTCCTGCGGTTGTCAGAAGAGTTTGTGAACACGGTATGAGGAGGTCACTGAGGGCTGAAGGTGTGTGTGTCTTACCTAACGGTGATCTCGTCTGTAAACCTGAGAACGCGTTGTGAGAAAGAGCTGCGTATTGCCGTGACAACGCTGGAACGCCCCATCGAGCCAGTCTTTAGACATGCAGGCAGTGTGGAACTTTACTCAAGACAACGACAAGGGTAACATATAAAAAGCAATAAACAGACAACAAAAAACAACTTAACATCAAACAAACAGAGGCCAAGAGTGGGAAAGGATGTGGTCGCCGACGACTATGGACAATACTCACATGGGCAAGAGAACTGTTTTTGGAGTGCAAACTGGACTACTTTCAATACTTGCCCCAAGTCAATTGATGGAATTCATCCCAAAAAATCATCCGGAAGATAAACATCAGTAAGACCAGGATACAGTGGGGTGCATATGATGTAGTCATACGAGGTCAACTCAAGGGATGTTACCTCCTGAACATAAAACTACAGAAGCATCAACACTGACAGCGGAACGAAGTTGGGAGGGGAGCCATTTTCTAACACAACCTCGCTCTCTTCTTCTTCCACGTACCTGGACATGTCCTTGTGGATGCCATTGACTAAGAGAGGCATCTTAGGGGGTAGTGTGGTACTGTGTCTAGAAGAGCCCCCGGGGTGAGTCGTGTGACGTATGTGTGCATGCAGGAGACGTAGATAGAAAACGGGGAAGGAGGAAGATGGATTAACAGAATGTAAACATGGTTCCTAAAATACTACTAAAGAAAGACAGGAGAGCAGCATGCCAGCGGAGTGCATGTATGTCAGGCTTTTCCAGCCTCTACCAGCCATACTTTACCACTTACCTATGTGGGTGGGCTCACTGGGAGAGTATTGCACCTTGGTCGAATATACTGGATCTTTTACATTTTTACAGACACTCTTATCCAGAGCGACGTACAGCAGCGATTAGGGTTAAGTGCCTTGCTTTAAGGGCACATCGACAAATGTTTCGCCTAGTCGTTCCAAACCAGCAACCTTTGGGTTACTGGCCCAACGCTCTTAACCGCTAGACTACCTGCCTTCCAGTAACGCGCTGAACTAAAGTGGCCTCTAATGTTGGAGGAACATTAATTCGGCTATGAATGGACCAGAATAGCTACATGATGCTAACTCTGAATAACTAGCAGCCCCTCAGGCATTGGCCAGGGTCAACAGAGGCTATGTGCGGTCAGTGGTGGACAGTCCCAGTGTTGATGTCTGGGTGGGTATGTGTTGTGTCACTGTCACACGGGACAGGATGGACACACTGAGAGATCCATCACTCTCTCACACACATGATGACGCATTTAGGAGATTGAGTGAAGTCATCAAGAAATATACATCCATCTTTATACAGCTCCAATATTCATGTATAAAAAGGCTAAGGATAAAGGCTGATGAGGATAGTGCGAATGAGGATGATGATCATATCTAATACTACCACTACTAATAATAATATTTCAATATCAAATAAAACTTGTGATGACACCTGTTTACCTTTCAGTGTGTAGGCATTCTGCACTTTTGCCTCGCATTGACTGGTGGATCAGGATGACCTCACTGTAGTTACCATGGGGATGGATGACACATGAGGAAGTACACAACGAAGCCAAACCAGAGGACAGAGAAAGAACAGAGATACAAAGCTGAGCCAGCGGAGAACAATGGGAGAGGTAGAAGTTACCCCTAACCATAGATCTATCAGATGACTCTACCCAATTTCCCAACCCTAACCATTACAGGGGATGAACAAATCTGACCCTGTATCAGTGGTTAGGGGAAACTTCTACCTACTCCGATGACAGCAACTCTTGTCTCATGGCAATAACTTAATCGAGTCTTAATCAACGAACAACAGAGACCAAACAAACAAGTGGCCAGCCATATCCAAACATAGTCCCCACAATTCATTGTGCCGAATCACAGAAAGAAGAACACGAAGGAAGAAATTAAACCGAAGGTACTGCCTGAACTGAAAGAGATGGCAGGGAGAGGGAATCCATGGCCAACTGATTGTACACACACACACACACACACACACACACACACACACACACACACACACACACACACACACACACACACACACACACACACACACACACACACACACACACACACACACACACACACACACACACACACACACACACACACCTGTCATCTACATAGTCCTGCTCCTGGTAGTGTCCTCCGGCAGAGTCGTAGTAGCGGGTGGGAGAACGAGACCTCCTACTATGGTGGATCTCATCATCCAAACTCCTGATACAGAGGGGCGAGATATGGAGATATGGAGATATGGAGATATGGAGGATATGGAGATATGGAGATATGGACAGGGAGAGAGATGGAAAGAGATATGGAGATATGGAGATATGGAGATATGGAGATATGGACAGGGAGAGAGATGGAAGGGAGAGATATGGAAAGATATGGAGATATGGAGATATGGAGATATGGACAGGGAGAGAGATGGAAAGAGATATGGAGATATGGAGATATGGAGATATGGACAGGGAGAGAGATGGAAAGAGATAAGGGGGAGAACAAGGCTTTTAGCTGTGGTAACTGTACAAGTTGGCTATGATAATAGTAAAAGCAATATTCTCAGCACTACTTGTTCTGGGTCACGGAAACGGCAAAACAAAAAGTGGTCCTTCAAGGTCTCCTCCCTTTCCTCTCCTCACCCTTTTCTTCATAAACACCCCTTCTCCCCCCTCTCCTCTCCTCTCACCTCTGGGTGGGGACATTGGCGGGTCGTGATCGCCCCCTGCCCTGTTCCTCTCTGTGAGGAGAGACAGATCGAGAGCGATGCTGGGGTGTCCTCTTCTGCTCTGGCACCTCCAGAGTGGTGGCGTGGGGATCCTTCTGCTGCCTCCCCCTCTCCCGCGAACCCCTCTCGGCAGCTACACACACACCCACAGGGGGAGAGAAGCTGTGTTCATAACAGCAAACATACCCAAACTGGCACAATTGCGATATTTATTGTCCCAAACTGGAGATTTTTGAAATGGTCTACAAAACTTTTTCCTTTTTTTGTCTTAGGCAGTGTGATTAAGTTGACATTTTTATTGTCATGAATCTTGCCAATAAATGCCAACCTCGAGGCAGAACAATACTAAAACAAACTACTCATGAACTCAAAGAGCAGCAGGGTCGTTTTCTGAGGCCCAGTGTCCTGACGACAACAGAACCAAATATTAAGTTGTAGAATGTTGATGGAATGTGTCTCTCAGTAAGACAGCATGCCCATGGCCCCACCCACCTTTAGACATAGGTCCATTGTCATCATACTCAGGCTCTTTAACACGCTGAGAACCTGCACAATGGTTGGCACACATGGAAAACATAGGCACAGACAGAAGGAATGGGGTAAGCAGACCACATTGATATAGACATGCATGCCGACACAAACACACACACACACACACACACCACAGAAGGCTGCTGAGGGGAGAACGGCTCATAATAATGGGCGGAACAGAGCAAATGAAATGGCATATTTGATACCATTCCACCTATTCCGCTCCAGCCATTACCACGAGCCCATCCTCCTCAATTAATGTGCCACCAACCTCCTGTTGCACACACAAACTACATTTATATACAGTAATATCTCAAACACACACACACACACACACACACACACACACACACACACACACACACACACACACACACACACACACACACACACACACACACACACACACACACACACACACACACACACACACACACACACACACACACACACACACACACACACACACAATAGGGTAAGTAGACCACATAGATTACAAACAGATGTATTGTGAACACACATCGGACATGCACCCGTCTGTGACTTACGCTGCAGCTTCTTGCTGGGTGTGTCTGTGTTTCTGCGGGGCATGTAAGGGGATGGCCAGGGCAGAGGGATAGACGACACGTCGTGGGTCTGCAGCTTGTACCAGTGAGGCTTGTCATCCAACGGGGCTGTCTCCAGCTCTATTAGGATCTAGACATACGTAACCAATATAAACAAGATCAATCAGTTACACACAAGGCCAATGACAGCAATTCATGCACTCCTAGATGTACAATTGAAAGCATCCTGTCGGTTCGGCAACAGCACCACACGCAACCACAACCGCTCTCCAGAGGGTGGTACGGTCTGCCCAAATAATCACTGGGGGCACACTGCCTGTCCTCCTGGACACCTACAGCACCTGATGTCACAGGAAGGCCAGAAAGAAAGATCATCAAGGACATCAACGACCTGAGCCACTGCCTGTTCACCCAACCATCAACCAGAAGGCGAGGTCAGTACAGGTGCATCAAAGCGGGGACCGAGAGGCTAAAAAACAGCTTCTATCTCAAGGTCATCAGACCGTTAATTAGCCATCACTAGCCAGTTACCACTTGGTTAGTCAACCCTGCACCTTAGGCTGCTGCCCTATGTACATAGACATAGAATCACTGGTCACTTTAATAATGGGGGTGAATCCGGCGCCGACAGAGATGGCCGCCTCACTTCGCGTTCCTAGGAAACTATGCAGTGTTATTTCTTACATTAGTACCCCAGGTCATCTTAGGTTTCATTACATACAGTCGAGAAGAACTACTGAATATAAGATCAGCGTCAACTCACCATCAGTACGACCAAGAATATGATATTCGCGACGCGGATCCTGTGTTCTGCCTTTCAACCAGGACAACGGAATGGATCCCATGCGGCGACCCAAAAAACGACTCGGTCTTCTGGTCTTCTGGTCAGACTCCGGAGTCGGGCACATCGTGCACCACTCCCTAGCATTCTTCTCACCAATGTCCAGTCTCTTGACAACAAGGTTGATGAAATCCGAGCAAGGGTAGCATTCCAGAGGGACATCAGAGACTGTAACGTTCTTTGCTTCACGGAAACATGGCTCACTGGAGAGACGCTATCGGAGGCGGTGCAGCCAGCGGGTTTCTCCACGCATCGCGCCGACAGAAACAAACATCTTTCTGGTAAGAAGAGGGGCGGGGGCGTATGCCTTATGGCTAACGAGACATGGTGTGATCAAAGAAACATACAGGAACTCAAATCCTTCTGTTCACCTGATTTAGAATTCCTCACAATCAAATGTCGACCGCATTATCTACCAAGAGAATTCTCTTCGATTATAATCACAGCCGTATATATTCCCCCCAAGCAGACACATCGATGGCTCTGAACGAACTTTATTTGACTCTTTGCAAACTGGAATCCATTTATCCGGAGGCTGCATTCATTGTAGCTGGGGATTTTAACAAGGCTAATCTGAAAACAAGACTCCCTAAATTTTATCAGCATATCGATTGCGCAACCAGGGGTGGAAAAACCTTGGATCATTGTTACTCTATCTTCCGCGACGCATATAAGGCCCTGCCCCGCCCTCCTTTTGGAAAAGCTGACCACGACTCCATTTTGTTGATCCCTGCCTACAGACAGAAACTAAAACAAGAAGCTTCCACGCTGAGGTCTGTCCAATGCTGGTCTGACCAAGCTGATTCCACACTCCAAGACTGCTTCCATCACGTGGACTGGGATATGTTTCGTATTGCGTCAGATAACAACATTGACGAATACGCTGATTCGGTGTGCGAGTTCATTAGAACGTGCGTTGAAGATGTCGTTCCCATAGCAACGATTAAAACATTCCCTAACCAGAAACCGTGGATTGATGGCAGCATTCGCGTGAAACTGAAAGCGCGAACCACTGCTTTTAACCAGGGCAAGGTGACTGGTAACATGACCGAATACAAACAGTGCAGCTATTCCCTCCGCAAGGCTATCAAACAAGCTAAGAGTCAGTATAGAGACAAAGTAGAATCTCAATTCAATGGCTCAGACACAAGAGGTATGTGGCAGGGTCTACAGTCAATCACGGACTACAAGAAGAAAACCAGCCCAGTCACGGACCAGGATGTCTTGCTCCCAGGCAGACTAAATAACTTTTTTGCCCGCTTTGAGGACAATACAGTGCCACTGACACGGCCTGTAACGAAAACATGCAGCCTCTCCTTCACTGCAGTCGAGGTGAGTAAGACATTTAAACGTGTTAACCCTCGCAAGGCTGCAGGCCCAGACGGCATCCCCAGCCGCGCCCTCAGAGCATGCGCAGACCAGCTGGCCGGTGTGTTTACGGACATATTCAATCAATCCCTATACCAGTCTGCTGTTCCCACATGCTTCAAGAGGGGCACCATTGTTCCTGTTCCCAAGAAAGCTAAGGTAACTGAGCTAAACGACTACCGCCCAGTAGCACTCACTTCCATCATCATGAAGTGCTTTGAGAGACTAGTCAAGGACCATATCACCTCCACCCTACCTGACACCCTAGACCCACTCCAATTTGCCTACCGCCCAAATAGGTCCACAGACGATGCAATCTCAACCACACTGCACACTGCCCTAACCCATCTGGACAAGAGGAATACCTATGTGAGAATGCTGTTCATCGACTACAGCTCGGCATTCAACACCATAGTACCCTCCAAGCTCGTCATCAAGCTCGAGACCCTGGGTCTCGACCCCGCCCTGTGCAACTGGGTACTGGACTTCCTGACGGGCCGCCCCCAGGTGGTGAGGGTAGGCAACAACATCTCCACCCCGCTGATCCTCAACACTGGGGCCCCACAAGGGTGCGTTCTGAGCCCTCTCCTGTACTCCCTGTTCACCCACGACTGCATGGCCACGCACGCCTCCAACTCAATCATCAAGTTTGCGGACGACACAACAGTGGTAGGCTTGATTACCAACAATGACGAGATGGCCTACAGGGAGGAGGTGAGGGCCCTCGGAGTGTGGTGTCAGGAAAATAACCTCACACTCAACGTCAGCAAAACTAAGGAGATGATTGTGGACTTCAGGAAACAGCAGAGGGAACACCCCCCCTATCCACATTGATGTAACAGTAGTGGAGAGGGTAGTAAGTTTTAAGTTCCTCGGCATACACATCACAGACAAACTGAATTGGTCCACTCACACAGACAGCATCGTGAAGAAGGCGCAGCAGCGCCTCTTCAACTTCAGGAGGCTGAAGAAATTTGGCTTGTCACCAAAAGCACTCACAAACTTCTACAGAAGCACAATCGAGAGCATCCTGGCGGGCTGTATCACCGCCTGGTACGGCAACTGCTTCGCCCACAACCGTAAGGCTCTCCAGAGTGAGGTCGGCACAACGCATCACCGGGGGCAAACTACCTGCCCTCCAGGACACCTACACCACCCGATGTTACAGGAAGAACCATAAAGATCATCAAGGACAACAACCACCCGAGCCACTGCCTGTTCACCCCGCTATCATCCAGAAGGCGAGGTCAGTACAGGTGCATCAAAGCTGGGACTGAGAGACTGAAAAACAGCTTCTATCTCAAGGCCATCAGACTGTTAAACAGCCACCACTAACATTGAGTGGCTGATGCCAACACACTGACACTGACTCAACTCCAGCCACTTTAATAATGGGAATTGATGGGAAATGATGTAAAATATATCACTAGCCACTTTAAACAATGCTACCTAATATAATGTTACATACCCTACATTATTCATCTCATATGCATACGTATATACTGTACTCTATGTCTGTGTATCTGTGTATCTGTGTGTGTGTGTGTGTGTGTGTGTGTGTGTGTGTGTGTGTGTGTGTGTGTGTGTGTGTGTGTGTGTGTGTGTGTGTGTGTGTGTGTGTGTGTGTGTGTGTGTGTGTGTGTGTGTGTGTGTGTGTGTGTGTGTGTGTGTGTGTGTGTGTGTGTGTGTACCTCTCCCATGAACATGCTATTCTCGTCAGGTAAGCGAGGCTGGTCCCACATGGTCAGCTCTAGCATGTGTTGGCGAAAGTCTCTGCGGTGGATGTGGGAGTACACAAACGTCTGGTTCCACTTTGGCTCTCCACTCTTCTTCACTGTCTTAGTCCTCCGCTTGCTCTTATCGCTGTGCACACACACACCAAATCAATTCAAATGAGCAATTATTTGTCACGTACACAGTTTACAGCAGGTATAAACGGTGCAGCGAAATGCTTACTTGCAGGATCCCTCAAGAATGCGCACACACACACACACACACACACACACACACACACACACACACACACACACACACACACACACACACACACACACACACACACACACACACACACACACACACACACACACACACACACACACACACACACACACACACACGTTAACATTTGTTGTTGGTTTCTTCCTGTCTACAGACTCTTATGTGAAAGTCTGTCAGTGATAGACCTTGTTAACGTACCTTCGGTCTGGCAGGAAGTACATTTTGACGTAGGGGTTTCTGGGACGCCCATCCGGGCGGGGAGGCAGCTCTGTAGCCTGTACCACGTTCACAATCAGCTGGTGTCCCACCTTATCATACCACAGCTTGACCTGAACAGACACATGGATACACACACATACATGATCAGAAGGAGCCAATCTTAAAGTCACATCTTAAAAGGCATGATGTAGTATTATAAACTGGGTGGTTCGAGCCCAGAATGCTTATTGGCTGACAACCGTGGTGTATCAGACCGTATACCACGAATATGACAAAACATACATTGTTACTGCTCTAATTATATTGGTAACCAGTTTATAATAGCAATAAGGCACCTCGGGAGATTGTGGTATATGGCCAATATACCACGGCTAAGGGCTGTTCTTATATACAACTGTTAGGAATTTTATGAATAATGACTAAACAATATATACCTTTAACTATAACTAATTGAATTCTTCCCTGTTTTACTATATCTGATTAATAATGTTAGTTCATAAGAAAGAGGTTATGTAGCATGGATAAGGGGTAATTGGAAATGATAACCATTGTGGAAGAAGGAATGTATGTGTGTGCCTAAAGTAAGCAAAGGGAATCCTTAACCTATGTTAAATGCTAATTGATTCATTTTTGAGACTGATCCTTGTCTATTTTATGCAAATAAGAATCTTACAAATTCTTAGAAACGGACAAAGTGTTTTGCTTTGTTATAATTGAATTGGTAAATGAACACATAGGAATTAAATTCCTCTTACAACGACGCAATGCGGAGTGCCTGGATACAGCCCTTAGCTGTGGTATATTGGCCGTATACCACACCCCCACGGGCCTTATTGCTTAAATATAACACAACCCCAAATATCTGCACTGATGATACATCACATAATACATGACAATCCTTTGGTATGGACTCACTAAAAGTTGTCCGGGCAGTACCTGAAAACACACACACAAACACATACAGAAACACACACACACACACGCACAATGGAAATGATCACCGTAAACCAGATTACTATCACATACAAATACATAATAATCCCAAATGGTTGGTGCGTACACACACACACACACACACACACACACACACACACACACACACACACACACACACACACACACACACACACACACACACACACACACACACACACACACACACACACACACACACACACACACACACACACACACACACACACACACACACCTGTTGGTGTATACTCACTGCAAGCTGTCCAGGCATTAGCTGCGGGTGGTCTCTAAGTGTACTGGGGCTGGTGGGGGACATGACCGATATAGATGGCCGCTCCATCTTCTGGGACTCAAATGAACTGGAACCTGCTGTGAGGGCAGAAATAAGACAAGACACATCTCGCCCAGTTAAACCCCTAACAACTAGGTTTGAAAAGAAACTGAGATACAGAGAGAGAGACAGAGAGAAAGGGGGAGAGAAAGAGGGAGAGAGAGAGAGACCAGAGGAGATACCTACTAGATTCTAATGGAGGGTGGGACGTGTCTGGGATTCTTGGGATATCACTGTAAACAACCAAAGAGACATATCAGTCAAAGTCACACTACAATCTGACAGGACAGTATAACACAAGTCCACAGAAACACCATTGCTAAGCGTTGCCTTGACTGCAACATATTGGTCGGTAAAAACAGAAGGGAAGAGTAGGGTAAATGTAAAAGGACTAGGATAAATAAAC
This sequence comes from Oncorhynchus gorbuscha, assembly GCF_021184085.1. Lineage (NCBI taxonomy): Eukaryota > Metazoa > Chordata > Actinopteri > Salmoniformes > Salmonidae > Oncorhynchus > Oncorhynchus gorbuscha. The sequence goes on along the minus strand of NC_060180.1, from coordinate 17,357,255 downwards.
ACACATGTTACAACCCAGTAAACATTTTTACAATCCATTATTGCATCTACTAATTTGGGCATTCTTCAGCTCTATGGTCACAGGGTGTGGGGGTGGTTGGTGTGGGGTGGGGTGGGGGGCTTGGGTAATTTGGTTTGGAAGGGACTCTAATACTGTAGCTTTACTTACTGATAGACTTTATACACCCTTCGCAAGTGTTTGGAAATAAATGTTTTTTTTTTTAGGAAGGAGCAAGACAAGTCAGAAAGAGACAACTGTTCAAAATAAAAACCAAATGTACAGTACCAGTCCAAAGTTAGGACACCAACTCAAGAGAGAATGCCAAGAAAGCTGTCATCAAGGCAAAAGGTGGCTACTTTAAAATGGATTTTAGTTTGTTTAACACTTTTTTTAGTTACAACATGATTCATAGTTTTGAAAATATTAAAAATAAAGAAAAACCCTTGAATAAGTAGGTGTGTCAAAACTTTCGCCTGGTTCTGTATGTGGATGTGTGTGAACAATGAAACTCAAATCAAATTAGACCAATTCTGTTTCATCCCCTTCTCCTCAAAGTGCACTCATTCACTCGATCTTAAAAAAATGTAAAACATCGGATTGATGTTTTGAATTGTTTGAAGCGAGTTTCCACCCCAATTCTTACACCAGTACATTCCTTGTAAATCCATGAGGGGAAGTGTATGAACGTACAACTTGGAAAGAAAGGGGGGGAACTAAATTGGCAATGGGCTAACCTAAGCATTATCTCACCAGTACTAAATATACAGAGACTTGATCAGAGAGTATCTATCAGGGTACACCGTCTTTTCATCAAAGGTAAGTCTCTTATTTCTGACTTACCCAATGGGCCGGGACACCACTAGTTCCACTTGAGGTTCTGCTTGGGAATTGAGAATGATATTATAAACTTCTTTCTGGGTTGCTCCTGGCAACATCTTGCCGTTCCACTGCAGAACCTCATCCCCTGAAAATACACAATGACCTGTCATTCTTCAAAACCTACACACATACACACACGTGTACTCACACTTACACCCATCAGAGGAGGCTGGTGGGGTGAGCTTTAGGAGGACGGGCTCATTGTAATGGCTGGAATGGAATAAAATAAATGGAACAGTATTGAACACATCAAGCATATGGAAACCACATGTTTGAATTTGTACCATTCTAGCCATTACAATGAGTCCATCCTTCTATAGCTCCTCCCACAAGCCTCCACTGACACACACACCACACACATACCCTCTGTGCATACCTGCTCGAAGGTGTCCCACGATGTCGGCCAGACTGCCCTTCTTGACTACAGTGATGAAGGCTCCCAGTCTGCCCGCCTCTGTGACCCTTCCCCCAACCACCTGAGAAAACACACACAAACACACACACATAGTCATGTACACACACACACACACACACACACACACACACACACACACACACACACACACACACACACACACACACACACACACACACACACACACACACACACACACACACACACACACACACACACACACACACACACAAAAACAGTCTAGCCACAGTGTGGTTGTGTCTGGTGTGAGCTCTGACCTTCAGCCCCAGCGGTGCTCCGGCCTCTTTGGGCATAGCACTCCTCTTGCTCAGGGTGATTCGGCCAATTAGATGGTCACCCTCTTTGGATGGCTGCCATGTCACCGGATGCTGTGAACAACACACTGATTCAATCAGCAGCCTGGGAGCAAACACATTACCCCCTCTCTCTCTTTGTCTCTATCTGTCTCCACACACACTACATATAAAGACACACATTGTAAAAAAAGAAAATAGACAGACACAAACACACACTCACTTCAACAGATAGAACAATAGATTCGGTCACTTACATGCCACACTGTGGGGTCCAGCGGGTAGCACTCCCAGTCCCCTAAATGAGAGAAGAGATCAACTCAAACAGGAGAAGAAGACAGAAGGAGACGTATACACACACACACGCACGCACGCACGCACGCACGCACGCACACACACACACACACACACACACACACACACACACACACACACACACACACACACACACACACACACACACACACACACACACACACACACACACACACACACACACACACACACACACACACACACAGTGTATACAGTGCACATACCAGCTCAACTACCACTATACACAACAGACCCGATCTGGACCTCCTTTATATCAACTCTGTTTACAGAAGCAGGACAGAGTTTATTGAATATCTAGCTTCACTTCACCAGAATCACCCAGGACTTGACGACCTACTCCTCATAGAGATTGATAAAGAAAGAGAATCTACCCGTGATGTATGTTTGTTGAGTTCTTCATGGTTGTTGAGCAAACTTTCACTAGAAAGTCTAGTTAAAGGAAGGAAATATACGACCTCACTACTGTTGTACGTACGTATGCCGTGACGCTCCTACAAACTAAAAGTGTGTGCACATGCAGTCACAGAATGATTGAAATGCCTGAACACTCCTCCTGTGCCAACTCAAGCATCTTACCCCGAGCTAAAAAAGGATACATGGCTCGCTACTGCACTGGTATGTTTATAACTAGTTTTGACAAATCTCCTCTTCCTCTCGCAAATGATCTATTAGTCATTAGAGAGCTTTATCTGGTTTCAATCTAGGTTGGCATGTGGAACAAATGGCATGAAATTAAAGCGGACTGAAGCCTATTCTTCACAGTGCCGTGTATACAGTAGTAGACTATATATTCAAAAGTATGTGGACACCACTTCAAATTAGTGGATTAGTCTATTTCAGCCACACCTGTTGCTGACAGGTGTATAAAATCAAGCACCAAACCATGCAAACTCCATAGACAAACATTGGAAATAGAATGGCCTTACTGAAGAGCTCAGTGACTTTTAACAAGTGACTTTGTCAAATTTCTGCACTGCTAGAGCTGCCCCGGTCAACTATAACTTGTTATTGTGAAGTGGAAATGTCTAGGAGCAACGACGGCTCAACTGCTAACAGGACCACCGAGTGCTGAAGAGCGTAGCGTGTAAAATGTATCTGTCCTCGGTTGCAACATTCACTACCAAGTTCCGAACTGCCTCTGGAAGCAATGTCTGCACAAGAACTGGTCGTTGAGGTTTCCATGGCCAAGCAGCCTCACACAAGCCTAAAATCACCATGCGCAATGCAAAGAGTCGGCTAGAGTAGTGTAAAGCTTGCCGCCATTGGAATCTGGATCCGTAGAAACACATTCTCTAGAGTGGTGAATCACGCTTCACCATCTGGCAGTCCGATGGACGAATCTGGGTTTGGTGGATGCAAGGAGAACGCTACCTGCCCGAATGCATAGTACCAACTGTGATGTTTGGTGGAGGAGGAATAATGGTCTGGGGCTGTTTTCATGGTTTGTGCTAGGCCCTTTAGCTCCAGTGAAGGGAAATCTTAACTCTACAGCATACAATGACATTTCAGACGATTCTGTGCTTCCAACTTTGTGGCAACAGTTTGGGAAAGGCCCTTTCCTGTTTCCGCATGACAATGCCCCCGTACACAAGCGAGGTCCATACATAAATGGTTTATCGAGAACGGTGTGGAAGAACTTGACTGGCCTGCACAGAGCCATGACCTCAACTCCATTGAACACCTTTGAGATGAATTGGAACACCGACTGGGGGCCAGGCCTAATCGCCCAACATCAGTGCCTGACCTCACTAATGCTCTTGTGACTGAATGGAAGCAAGTCCCCGTGCAATGTTCCAACATCTAGTGGAAAGCCTTTCCAGAAGAGTAGAGGCTGTTATAGCTGCAAAAGGGGGACCAACTCCATATTAATGCCCATGATTTTGGACTGAGATGTTCGACGAGCAGGTGTCCACATAGACTACATGACCAAAACGATCTACCTTCTCCTAGAAAATGTGATGTATCTACAGAGTTAACAAAAATTAAGAACACCTTCCTAATATTGAGGACCACCTCCCCCTTTGCCCTCAGAGCGGTCTCAATTAGTCGGGGCATGGACTCTACAAGGTGTCGAAAGTGTTCCACAGGGATGCTGGCCCATGTTGCCTCCAATGCTTCTCATTGTTTCGTCAAGTTGGCTGGATATCATTTCGCTGGTGGACCATTCTTGATACAGACGGAAACTGTTGAGCATCAAAATCCAGTTGTGTTGCAGTTCTTGACCCAAACCGGTGTGCCTGGTACCTCCTACTACCATACCCCGTTCAAAGGCACTTAAATCAGTCCCTCCAGGATTCTGCGATCGCATAATTCATTGCAAAATTAACCAATCCGCGCATATTAAGTGAGAGCTCGCAATTTGGACAAATCCCTGCACTTTTAGCGCATAAAAGGTTCCAATTAAAAGCGGGTTCATAATTTTGACCAATTACTGCACTGTTACCGTGGAAAATGGCCCAATCCAACCGCAAGTCAACAACATCCCCCCCTGGCCTGTCAGCGTATCCATGTGCGAAGATGATGGGTGATTGTTGATGGCAGACAGGCACTACAATGAACAGAAATCAATTTCATTTGCCAACAAAAACAGCTAACGACCGTGCAATACACTTTCCAAATGTTTTTGGAAACTATAGAAAGTCGACAATCAACAGTCATTTGGAATCAGCAAAGCACATGAGAATATCAGAACAGTTCCCACAACAGCGACAGACCACCATGACTGAAGCGGTAGCTGGGAAGAGGGTGGTGGGCACTCTGCTCTCCCCAGTCTAACCTTGGCTTTAGTAGGGTGGTTGGCACTCTGCTCTCCCCAGTCTAACCTTGGCTTTAGTAGGGTGGTGGGCACTCTGCTCTCTCCCAGTCTAACCTTGGCTTTAGTAGGGTGGTTGGCACTCTGCTCTCCCCAGTCTAACCTTGGCTTTAGTAGGGTGGTGGGCACTCTGCTCTCCCCAGTCTAACCTTGGCTTTAGTAGGGTGGTGGGCACTCTGCTCTCCCCAGTCTAACCTTGGCTTTAGTAGGGTGGTGGGCACTCTGCTCTCCCCAGTCTAACCTTGGCTTTAGTAGGGTGGTTGGCACTCTGCTCTCCCCAGTCTAACCTTGGCTTTAGTAGGGTGGTCGGCTCTGCTCTCCCCAGTCTAACCTTGGCTTTAGTAGGGTGGTCGGCTCTGCTCTCCCCAGTCTAACCTTGGCTTTAGTAGGGTGGTTGGCACTCTGCTCTCCCCCAGTCTAACCTTGGCTTTAGTAGGGTGGTCGGCTCTGCTCTCCCCAGTCTAACCTTGGCTTTAGTAGGGTGGTGGGCACTCTGCTCTCCCCAGTCTAACCTTGGCTTTAGTAGGGTGGTGGGCACTCTGCTCTCCCCAGTCTAACCTTGGCTTTAGTAGGGTGGTCGGCTCTGCTCTCCCCAGTCTAACCTTGGCTTTAGTAGGGTGGTTGGCACTCTGCTCTCCCCCAGTCTAACCTTGGCTTTAGTAGGGTGGTGGGCACTCTGCTCTCCCCAGTCTAACCTTGGCTTTAGTAGGGTGGTGGGCACTCTGCTCTCCCCAGTCTAACCTTGGCTTTAGTAGGGTGGTGGGCACTCTGCTCTCCCCAGTCTAACCTTGGCTTTAGTAGGGTGGTGGGCACTCTGCTCTCCCCAGTCTAACCTTGGCTTTAGTAGGGTGGTGGGCACTCTGCTCTCCCCAGTCTAACCTTGGCTTTAGTAGGGTGGTGGGCACTCTGCTCTCCCCAGTCTAACCTTGGCTTTAGTAGGGTGGTTGGCACTCTGCTCTCCCCCAGTCTAACCTTGGCTTTAGTAGGGTGGTGGGCACTCTGCTCTCCCCAGTCTAACCTTGGCTTTAGTAGGGTGGTGGGCACTCTGCTCTCCCCAGTCTAACCTTGGCTTTAGTAGGGTGGTGGGCACTCTGCTCTCCCCAGTCTAACCTTGGCTTTAGTAGGGTGGTGGGCACTCTGCTCTCCCCAGTCTAACCTTGGCTTTAGTAGGGTGGTGGGCACTCTGGCACTCTGCTCTCCCCAGTCTAACCTTGGCTTTAGTAGGGTGGTGGGCACTCTGCTCTCCCCAGTCTAACCTTGGCTTTAGTAGGGTGGTTGGCACTCTGCTCTCCCCAGTCTAACCTTGGCTTTAGTAGGGTGGTGGGCACTCTGCTCTCCCCAGTCTGTTTTTGGAGAGCGCTGCTCAAAGCACTGAGTACAATTAGTCAGCTTTGCCGTTTTAAACCCTCTGTAAAACTTCATACGGATCATGAAAACACAATATTTCTGGATGTAAAAAAATGGAATAGTACATATCAAACACAATACTCGTTTTCTGTTCTTTATCTCCCTTTCAGAAAAAAATCAAAATCTCAAGTATTTTGATGACAACTTATTCGAAATATCGATCCCCAAATTGAAAGCGATTGATCAGCTTTGAATATTTTTTTTTTGAGAGAGAGAGAGAGAGAGAGAGAGAGAGAGAGAGAGAGAGAGAGAGAGAGAGAGAGAGAGAGAGAGAGAGAGAGAGAGAGAGAGAGAGAGAGAGAGAGAGAGAGAGAGAGAGAGAGAGAGAGAGGGAATATGTCATGTTTACTGTTAATTTTTATTGTTTATTCCACTTTTGTATATTATCTACCTCACTTGCTTTGGCAATGTTAACACACGTTTCGAATGCCAATAAAGCCTCTTGAATTGAATGGGAGGTGCATCTTGGGTTGATAGCAAGCCCCAAGCCTGATGGAGAGGAGAGGTGTGAGTGGATTATGACAGAGCTGTTTGTTCAGGAAAATAAACACAATTGAGCACTTTAGATGTTTCTTATTGTTTTTGTTTGATGTATTCTGCTTAAAATCGTCCTAAAACTGAGCACATATGACTTTATTGCTTTATATGAAATGAAACCATCGCAAAATGTATCGCACAATTTCAGAAAATCTACCGCAAAATCAAGCATTTTTGGCCTCAGAAATCACAAAAAGATATTGAGAAAACCTGGAAGAACAGTTAAATATTTAGTCTTGCCCATTCACCCTCTGAAAGGCACACATACACTATCCATGTCTCGATTGTCTAAAGGCTTAAAAATCTTTCTTTAACCCGTCTCCTCCCCTTCATCTACACTGATCGAAGTGGATTTAACAAGTGACAACAATAAAGGATCATGGCTTTTACCTGGATTCACCTGGTCAGTGTGTCATGGAAAGAGCAGGTGTTCCTTAATGTTTTGCACATTCAGTGGATCCTAAACATACAGGATAACCGAGTCTGACTGTCTAGGCCTATAGTTAGTACTGTAGGACATACTAAGGTAAATAGCTAGGACAAGGCTAGGTACAGGGGCATGGTCAAAACTAAAATTAGTAGTCACATAGCTGAGACGATGTTACAGAGGCATCGAGTGTTTGTTTCAATGGCTCCAGGGCTGCAGTCTGTGTCCTAGCTCTGTCAGCCAGGGTCACATGGGGTCAGGGCAGGGTAAACCTATCCTGAAAACCTCAGGCTAAGCCACAGCCGGAATATCATATACACAAAAGTGCACGCACACAAGCGCGTGCACACACACACACACAATGCCGTCACACACGCACACACTCAACAGCCAAACCATATCCGCTGAATAATTTTACTGAACATGTTTGCTCAGGAGAAAACGATCTGAGATCAGGTACAATGATTACATTATATGTACACAATACATGAATATATAGACTCCAAGAACATTCTGTCACGCCTTGGTCTTAGTATTTTGTGTTTTCTTTAATTATTTGTTCAGGCCAGGGTGTGACATGGGTTTATTGTATTGTCGTATTGGGGTTTTTGTAGGCATTGGGATTGTGGTTGATTAGGGGTGTGTCTAGTATAGGCTTGGCTGCCTGAGGCGGTTCTCAATCAGAGTCAGGTGATTCTTGTTGTCTCTGACGGGGAACCGTATTTAGCATTACATTTACATTTAAGTCATTTAGCAGACGCTCTTATCCAGGCGACTTACAAATTGGTGCATTCACCTTATGACATCCAGTGGAACAGCCACTTTACAATAGTTCTCAATCAGAGTCAGGTGATTCTTGTTGTCTCCACCATGACGCCAGGCAGAACAGTTTTGACTGGGCTATTTTCCTCAGTGGTAGCCTGGATGGTTTCACTTTTGTATTTCAGTGGGTGATTGTTCCTGTCTCTGTGTAGTTTCACCAGATAGGCTGTAATTAGGTTTCACGTTCCGTTTGGTTGTTTTTGTATTTATCAGTTATTTCATGTACCGCGATTCATTCATTAAAGACATGAGTAACCACCACGCTGCATTTCGGTCTGACATTCTTCCATTCTTCCACATTAAGAGACAATTTGTCAAATACCACCATCTTTCATCTAATAATCTCATAAAAACAGCCTATGATTATTTACCTGAAATAAAGTAGAATGTGACCTCGAGTTTGGAATGTTACAATGAAGAAAGCAGACGGAGACTGAGCAGCTCACTAGTCACTACTATTTACAATCACCTGTGTGAGTGTGTGAGTGTGTTAAAAGGTGAGCACACACACATACTTTTCTCACACCATGAGAGAGCCCTAAATTGTGCCCAGCATGTCTTCTAAACAAGAGAGTGCACAGTCTTACTACACACTCGTACCTCTTTCACTGCAGTGTGGGATGCATACAGTATCGGTAAGCTCTTTCCCAGAGTGGGAGGAAGCTGGCCCTAGCAGCTGATCTGAAGTTAGTGTTGCATTGTGGCCCTTCATGGTTATGGTTAAGATTTGGCGAGGTTAAGCTGAACCTAGATCTGTGTCTATGGGAAACTTGGACTCTGGAGCCTCTCTCACCTCTCCTCTTTCCTCTCCCACCTCTCTCGCTGACACTCTCAATCTCGGCATCTTCACAGCTGCTATACTCCGGCGTGGTCCCTCCTTCTTCCTCTGAGCTGCTGACAGATGTCTGTCTCTTCCCGGCACCGCCACGTTTTGACTTGTACGGCCGTGGCGGGGGCGGCCGCAGAGACTCTGACTGGTCCGAGCTGAGCGAATCATTGCGCAGCATGCTCTCAGCCTTGTCCCGTTTGGACCGGCGCAGGAGGGGATCCTGACCGGGGCCTGGGGCTGTCCCTGGGGGCTCCCTGAGTTCTGGGGGCTGGAGCTGTGGAGGGCCGAGGCCCTGTGGCCCCCTATTGCCCCCCACCACCGTCCTCTGGCCCAGCATAGCCTCGGGCTGGCCCCCAATGCCCCCAACACTCTCAAACCCAATCCCCATCCCAACCCCCCTGCCTCGCCCCTGGGGCTGTAGAGGGTGCCTGCCCCCCAGTGGCTCCCCTGGCTGGGGCTGGGCTAAATGTCGGGGGGCGTTGGGGTCTATGTGGTAGCCCTCCTCTGTCCATCGGGGGACCCCCACTCCCACAGGGTCATGTTCCAGAGAGCGGCCCTTACTCAGCCGCCGGCCCTCCCTCCGCTCCCTCTCCCACTGGTCCCGGTCCACTGACACCTGGGTATGGAGTCTGGGGTGACCCGGCCGACGCTCACCTCGACCTTTAATGTTCTGATCGCCCGGCTTTCTCCTGGTGTGTGAAGGAGAGAGAACAAGAGCGAGAGAGAGAACGGATTAGGTGTATGTCAGTTTAGAGTAAGTAGGTTAAAATAAAATTGTATTGGTCGAGTATACACATATTGCAGATGTTATCGCAGGTGCAGTGAAATGCTTATGTTTCTATCTCCAACAATGGAGTAATACCTAACAATACACACAAATCCCCAAAATAAAAATAAATGAATTTCAGAACGAGCAATGCCAGAGTCTGGAATATAAATATATACACTGTGTTCGGAAAATATTCTGGCCCCTTGACTTTTTCCACATTTTATTAAGGTGCAGCCTTATTCTAAAATTGATTAAATTGTTTGTATCAATCTACACACAACACCTCATAATGACACAGCGAAAACAGGTGTTTAGAAATGTTGCAAATTTATTACAAATAAAATACAGAAATACCTTATTTACATAAGTATCCAGACCCTTTTCTATGAAACTCGAAATTGAGCTCAGGTGCATCCTGTTTCCATTAATCATCCATGAGATGTTTTTACAACTTGATTGGAGTCCACCTGTGGTAAATTCAATTAATTGGAAATGATTTGGAAAGGCACACACCTGTCTATATAAGGTCCCACAGTTGACAGTGTATGTCAGAACAAAACCAAGCCATGAGGTCAAGGAATTGTCCATAGAGCTCCGATACAGGAATGTGTCGAGGCACAGATCTGGGGCTGGGTACCAAAACATTTCTGCAGCTTTGTAGGTCCCCAAGAACACAGTGGCCTCCATCATTCTGAAATCGAAGAAGTTTAGAACCACCAAGACTCTTCCTAGAGCTGGCCGCCCGGTCGAACTGAGCAATCGGGGGAGAAGGGCCTTGGTCAGGGAGGTGACTCTGACAGAGCTCCAGGGATGGGAGGATCTTCCAAAAGGACAACCATCTCTGCAGCACCACCAATCAGTCCTTTATGGTATAGTTGCCAGACGGAAGCCACTCCTTAGTAAAAGGCACAACGGCCCACTTGGAGTTTGCTAAGAGGCATCTAAAGGACGGACCATAAGTAACAAGATTCTCAGGTCTGATGAAACCAAGATTGAATTATTTTGCCTGAATGCCAAGTGCCCCGTGTGGAGAAAACCTGGCACCATCCCTACGGTGAAGCATGGTGGTGGCAGCATCATGCTGTGGGGATGTTTTTCAGAGGCAGGGACTGGGAGACTAGTCAGGATCGAGGGAAAGATGAACGGAGCCAAGTACAGAAAGATCCTTGATGAGCGCTCAGGACCTCAGACTGGGGTGAAGGTTCACCTTCCAATAGGACGACAACCCTAAGTACACAGTAGGGGTCGACCGATCATGATTTTTCAACGCCGATACCGATTATTGCAGGACCACAAAAAGCCGATACCGATTAATCGGACCATTTTTAGATATATATATTTGTAATAATGACAATTAAAACAATACCGAATGAAGAATGAACACTTTTATTTTAACTTAATATAATACATAAATAAAATCATTTTAGTCTCAAATAAATTATGAAACATGTTCAATTTGGTTTAAATAATGCAAAAACACAATGTTAGAGAAGAAAGTAAAAGTGCAATATGTGCCATGTAAAAAAGCTAACGTTTAAATTCCTTGCTCAGAACATGAGGAAAGCTGGTGGTTCCTTTTAACATGAGTCTTCAATATTCCCAGTTAAGACTTTTTATGTTGTAGTTTTTATAGGAATTTTAGGACTATTTTCACGATACCATTTGTATTTCATATACCTTTGACTATTGGATGTTCTTATAGGCACTTTAGTATTTCTAGCCTAATGTCGGCAGTTGATAAGCTTGAAGTCATAAACAGCACTGTGCTTCAATGATTGAGCTGCTGGCAAACGCAGTAAAGTGCTGTTTGAATGAATGCTTACGAGCCTGCTGCTGCCGTTCACTGCTCTATCAAATCATATACTTAAATATAATAAACACACAGAAATACGAGCCTTTGGTCATTAATATGGTCAAATACGGAAACTCTCATTTCGAAAACAAAATGCTTATTCTTTCAGTGAAATTCGGAACTGTTCCGTATTTTCTAGAACGGGTGGCAACCCTAATTCTAAATATTGCTATTACGTTGCACAACCTTCAATGTTATGTCATAATTATGTAAAATTCTGGCATATAATTACGGTCTTTGTTAGGAAGAAATGGTCTTCACACAGTTCGCAACGAGCCAGGCAGCCCAAACTGCTGCATGTATCCTGACTCTGCTTGCACTAAACGCAAGAGAAATGACACAATTTCCCTAGTTAATATTACCTACTAACATGAATTTCTATTAACTACATATTCAGGTTAAAAAAAATATGTATTTGTGTATTGATTTTAAGAAAAGTATTGATGTTCATGGTTAAGTACATTTGTGCAACGATTGTGCTTTTTTTTCGCGAATGTGCTTTTATTAATTCATCACCCGTTTGGTGAAGTTGAAGTAGCCTGTGATTCGAAGAAAAATTAACAGACACCGCATTGATTATATGCAAGGCAGAACAAGCTAGCTAACCTAGTAATATCATCAACCATGTGTAGTTAATTAGTGATTATGTGAATATTGATTGTTTTTTATAAGATAAGTTTAATGCTAGCTAGAAACTACCTTGGCTCCTTGCATCCACAATGTCCTTTTGATGCTGCACTCGCGTAACAGGTGATCAGCCTGCCACGTAGTCTCCTCGTGGATTGCAATGTAATCGGCCTTAATCAATGTCCAAAAAGGCTGATTACCGATTGTTATGAAAACTTGAAATCAGCCCTAATTAATCGGCCAACCCGATTAATCGGTCAACCTCTAGTACACAGCAAAGACAACGCAGGAGTGTGTTAGGGACAAGTTAATGTCATTGAGTGGCCCAGCCAGACCCCAGACTTGAACCCGATTTAACGTAGGGGGCAGCATTCGGAATTATGGATGAAAAGTGTGCCCAAATTAAACTGCCTGCTACTCAGGCCCAGAAGATAGGATATGCATATAATAATGCATATAATATAGTAGATTTGGATAGAAAACACTCAAAAGTTTCCAAAACTGTTAAAATAATGTCTGTGAGTATAACAGAACTGATATGGCATCCAACCAGGAAGTACTATTATTTTGAAAGGCTGTTTTTCCATTGAAAGCCTATCCACCATACAAAGACTTAGGACCCAGTTCACGGTCTCTATGGCTTCCTCTACATGTGGCCAGTCTTTAGGCATTGTTTCAGGCTTTTACTCTGAAAAATGAGGGAGATACAGCACTTTCAATCAGTGGCCAGTGGAAATTTCCATTTCTCAGCCATGCGCCTTTTCGTCTGGACTTAGTGCATTCCGATTACTGGACAAACCACGCAAACAAAAATGAGGTATTTGGCCATAAAGAGGGACATTATCGAACAAAACAAACATTTATTGTCTAACATGGAGACCTGGGAGTGCCACCAGATGAAGATCTTCAAAGGGTAGTGATTCATTTTTATCTCTTTCTGCTTTCTGTGACTAGGTGCTGACCTAACATGATCGCATGGTGAAGCCATTTCGCAGTAAAGCCTTTTTGAAATCGGACACTGTGGTTGGATTTACAATAAGTTTATCTTTAAAATGGTGGATAATGCTTGTATGTTTGAGGAATTTTAATTATTGTATTTCTGTTGTTTTGAATTTGGCACCCTTCAACGTCTCTGGCTGTTGTTGAGGTGGGATGCTACCAGAGAGGTTAACATCTCTGGAGAGACCTGAAATAGCTGTGCAGCGACGGTCCTCATCCAACCTGACAGAGCTTGAGAGGATCTGCAGAGAAGAATGGGAGAAACTCCCCAAACACAGGTGTACCAAGCTTGTAGCGTCATACCCAAGAAGACTTGAGGCTGTAATCACTGCCAAAGGTGCTTCATCAAAGTACTGATTAAAAGGTCTGAATACTTATATAAATGTGATACATTTGCAAACATTTCTAAAAACCTGTTCTTGCTTTGTCATTATGGGGTATCGTGTGTAGATTGATGAGGGGGGGGGGGCAATTTAATCGATTTTAGAATAAGGCTGTAATGTAACAAAATGTGGAAAAAGTGAAGGGGTCTGAATACTTTCCAAGTATTGTATATGATGGTGTGTATGGACAGTATATGAATATAAAAAAGGTGTGTACAGTAGTAGTTAAATAGGATGATGCCTTGACTAGAATACAGTATATATGTACACTGACTAAACTGAGTTTAAGAACACCTTCCTAATGTTGAGTTTGGGGCATGACCTCTACAAGGTGTTGAAAGCGTTCCACAGGGATTGTGTCAAGTTGGCTGGATGTCCTTTGGGTGGTGGACCATTCTTGATACACACGAGAAACTGTTGAGCGTGAAAAACCCAGCATAGTTGCAGTTCTTGACAAAAAACGGTGTGTCTGGCACCTACTACTATATCCTGTTCAAAGGCACTTGAATATTTTGTCTTGCCCATTCACCCTCTGAATGGCACACATCCACAATCCATGTCTCAAATTGTCTCAAGGGTTAAAAATCCTTCTTTAACCCGTCTCCTCCCCTTTATTTACACCGATTGAAGTGATTGATGTCATTTAACAAGTGACATCAATATGGGATCATAGCTTTCACCTGGATTCACCTGGTCAGTCTGTGTCATCGAACAAACTGTTGTTCTTAAATGTTTTCTGTTCTTAGTGTACATATGAAGTATGTAAACATTATTAAAGTGACCGGTGTTCAATGACTATGTACATAAGGCAGCAGTCACTAAGGAGCAGTGTAGAGGTTACAGGTCAACCATTTGTGTGTTCATGGCCAGGGCTTACGGCGGCTCGCTACGTGAGCGGGGGTCCATTCCGGGTGCCAGTCCTGGGTCACCGGGGTGATTGGGGTCGAGGGGCCCCAGGGGGACTTGGAAGTGGGAACGGAGCTTCTTGTCACCGGGGTTCAGGCCACACATGGCCGGGTCACTGATCCCTGAGCCTAGACCTGGCTTCCCTGGACCTGAGAACCACTCCCCTGGCTTAGTGAGGATCTCCTGCTGCTTACGGCAGTTATTACACACCCACATCACCTGGAGGGAGAGGTTATAACACAGTTATTACACACCCACATCACCTGGAGGGAGAGGTTATAACACAGTTATTACACACCCACATCACCTGGAGGGAGAGGTTATAACACAGTTATTACCCGGCCACATCACCTGGAGGGAGAGGTTTTAACACAGTTATTACACACCCACATCACCTGGAGGGAGAGGTTATAACACAGTTATTACACACCCACATCACCTGGAGGGAGAGGTTATAACACAGTTATTACACACCCACATCACCTGGAGGGAGAGGTTATAACACAGTTATTACACACCCACATCACCTTGAGGGAGAGGTTATAACACAGTTATTACACACCCACATCACCTGGAGGGAGAGGTTATAACACAGTTATTACACACCCACATCACCTGGAGGGAGAGGTTATAACACAGTTATTAC
>NC_060180.1:17334795-17337295 GCF_021184085.1 Oncorhynchus gorbuscha | reverse complement strand
GGGTTTCCCTCCAGGGGCAAGGGGGCGGTCTGACAAGGGCACGTTCACAATGACAGCTTGACGTACGGAGGCAGCAACAAGCAATGCTCTACCCATAATTCAGTGGGCTATAAATCCTAGGGAAGGATGAAAGAGTGCCACAAAGGAGATGAGTGTCCATTGGGGCTGCACATAAGCACACCCAGTCCCCCCCCCCCCCCCCAGATCACACACACAAATGCACACGCACCGCACCCGCACACACACATGCACACACACACTAAGTGACAGTACATATGGTAAACAAACACTCACATTCTATCACACCCAGACCCATCCACGCAGAAACACACACACACACACACATGTGGGCCATATCGACTGTTAAACACCGGATCAATAGTGTAAATAATTTACTTTGGGCCTCTGCTGATGTTGCAAAAGCCTACCTCTGTGTGTGTGTGTGTGTGTGTGTGTGTGTGTGTGTGTGTGTGTGTGTGTGTGTGTGTGTGTGTGTGTGTGTGTGTGTGTGTGTGTGTGTGTGTGTGTGTGTGTGTGTGTGTGTGTGTGTGTGTGTGTGTGTGTGTGTGTGTGTGTGTGTGTGTTGGGCCAGACATAGGTTTCCCTCTGACAAGGCATCAGTGGGTCGATACCCAGGACAAGTTTAGGCTCCCCCTCCCAATACAGGTTTTTCTGTGAATTAAACCGGATGATCTATGAATGTGCGTGTGTACGTGTGTGTGAGTGTGTGCATGTGTGTCTGTGCGGCTGGGACTGGTCTCACTCGCACTGGGAGTGTGTTTATTTTTTAATGTGCCCTCACACATTCACACACACACTCTCCCCAAGGATGCACTCACTCACTCACTCACACACACGCACGCACGCACACACACACACACACACACACACACACACACACACACACACACACACACACACACACACACACACACACACACACACACACACACACACACACACACACACACACACACACACACACACACACACACACACACACACACACACACAGCTGCTGTTACAAGACTCTTATTTACTAGTATTATTAATTCACAATTTAAACACTTGCCCCCTAATCCCCCTTCCCTAATACATGTGTAAATATTGGATCATAAATTGGGCCTTCCTGTATTATACTTATAATCCAGCGGTCTCAGCCTCCATTATTTATACTGCAATAGTTTATGTGTCGGGGGGCTTGGGTCAGTCTGTTATATCTGGAGTATTTCTCCTGTCTTATCTCTCTCAGAGGAGGAGGACCTGCGCCCTAGGACCATACCTCAGGACTACCTGGCCTGATGACTCCTTGCTGTCCCCAGTCAACCTGGTCATGCTGCTGTTCCAGTTTAAACTGTTCTGTCTGTGGCTATGGAACCCTGACCTGTTCACCGGACGTGTTACCTTGTCCCGGACCTGCTGTTTTGGACTCTCTCTCTACCACACCTGCTGTCTCTAACTCTGAATGATCGGCTATGAAAAGCCACCTGACATCTACTCCTGAGGTGCTGACCTGTTGCACCCTCTACAACCACTGTGATTATTATTATCTGACCCTGCTGGTCATCTATGAATGTTTGAACATCTTGGCCATGTTCTGTTATAATCTCCACCCGGCACAGCCAGAAGAGGACTGGCCACCGCTCATAGCCTGGTTCCTCTCTAGGTTTCTTCCTAGGTTCTGGCCTTTCTTGGGAGTTTTTCCTAGCCACCTTGCTTCTACATCTGCATTGCTTGCTGTTTGGGGTTTTATGCTGTAAGAATGGCTTTACAAATACATTTGATTGATTGATAAACTTATGCTGACATGTTTATTCTAGTCCACTGATCCATTTACTTTATGTTCATATTGTTACGTTTTATTATTTCTTATTTTTGTTGCATTGCCGAAGGAATCTGTAAGTAATTATGTCTATAAGTAATCATAATTGAATGGTGTATACCATGTGTATCCTGCACATTCGACTAATAAAAGTTGAAATTACTACTGTAATTCCATAGAGGACAGGAAGTCTACTGTACTTCTGCCTGTCTCCACTAGATGTCTCTGTGCTGCAGTGTGTTGGTTCAATTTCACCTGGTACTGGCCACAGGGATGGAGGGACTCCTGGACAGATCTAGGATCAGTTTACCCAAATCCCAGCCTTACCCACTTGTACCCCGAAAAACTGTGAGTAGTCTTTTGCAGCCAATCTGTTTATTTAATTGATGAAACTTGGGTTAATTTCAATTGAGCCGAAATATACTGGTTCCTTCAGGTTCAATTGATACAATATAATATAGGCTTCATCAAATGTGATAATGTACGTATGGCTTGTATCTATATGTGTGACACAACAGGAGGAACCCGAGAGGTAGCTCTGCCTCAGGTCCCAGTCAATGAGACATTTCAATGAAGTGAATGAATGGCGGAGCGGAGCGAGACTAGAGACTGAGATCAATAGCAATCATGAGGTGCCGTTGCGCTCCGAGGAGATGACACATGGATGTGTGTTTCTGT